>NW_003307583.1:4371-91846 GCF_000143455.1 Volvox carteri f. nagariensis | reverse complement strand
GGCGCGAAGCGCCGCCACTGCCTGTGGCGCCAGCCGCCGCCGCCGGCCCGCCAGCGGCCCTGCGTCCGCACCCGCGCTCTCCTCCGGACTCTCCGCCACCCACTCAACCAGGAGACCCCGGCGCCGCAGTTTGATCGGCAGTACGGCTTCAACCCGCTGACTCAGGCCGGCGCCGCGGCAGCGCTCCAGTCGTACCTCCCGGAGCGGCGCCGCCGCCGGCAGCGCCGCCAGCGCGGCACGCGCCGCCCTCGGCGTCACCCTCAGCGCCCTCCGCAGCGTGAGGCAGCTCAGCCGGGGCAGTCCGGGGGCGGACAACTCCAGGGAGCCCAGCACGTCCCAATCGCAGTACGCGGCGTCCACCACGAGGACCTGAGTTTTAGGGTTTTACGGTTTTACAAGCGGACAGGGGAAGACGAAATAACAAAATCCATATGAGAAACCGCGAAATCCCAACAAACGCAAACTTAGGGTTTTTAAATTTAAACTAATTCAATGAGCAGATGGATTCGGTTTTAACAAACAGGAGCCACATGTGGCCGAGGGAGATATGTGCGCCAGCGCATGCACCGGAGAACCGCTAAGCATCTGCTGCTGCTCTCATGACCTTCGTCATTAAGTCCAAAAACCTCCGAACAAACCCAACCTAACGAACCAACCAACCAACCATCAACTAACTAATGAGCTACCTCCAGTTTCGTAAGTCCGTTGAAGAGGCGAGGTGCCCAGCCCAGCCGGCGGTGGGGTACGCTGTACCCCGGCACGCAAGTGAGCGTGAGGCGGGTGAGGGCGGGCAAGTGCCGTACAGATTGCTGCAAAGTACGGGTCGTACCGGCCAATGTACGGAAGCGGAATAGGTGCAGCTCCTGCGGATGCGGATCAATCAATGGTGCAAATGTGTGTGTGTGTGGGGGGGGGGGGAGGGGAGGAAAGACGAACCACGAACGATTAATGTGTGTATGTGTGGGGGGGGAAGGGGAGGCAAAGTTGGACGGGATGTGGGCTGGGAGGGATTCGGGCCCGCGAGGTGTGGAAATGATGCAGCTTGCAGAAGGTGAGTGGGAATAGAAGGCGGTGGTCAGAGTAGTAGTAGGCGCTGATGTTGCGCTGCCGTACTGCCGTACTGCGGGCTCTCCGCGCACAGCCACGGGGCAATGCGTGTTTAGTTCCCGATTTTGCCCCCCCCGGCGGGGGGGGGGTCGGGGGAGGGGGAGCGCCGTTGTGCTGCTTTTACTATTTTTTTAAAAAAGAGAACGGTTAGAATCTGGTCTAAAAATAAGAAGCTGGGTTTCACCTTAACAACTACAAAATTGAGTGCACAGCCCCTAACTTGCACAGCATGCCACCGGCGACAGCAGCCCCTTGGACCTAAATCATGACCCTGACCTGCTGACATACATACACACACGTACACACCCTTTTCCTCAAGTCAACCTTACCTACATCCATCCGTACAAGTCCCGTACTACATCCGTACCGTACCTGAACACTGCTCAGTTGTGACAGCACGCGCAGGTTGGCCGCCACCACGGCCCCTTCTCCGGTGCCGTACTGGCTGTACGGCACCAGCGTCAGGCGCGTAAGGCCTTCCAGGCCGGCTGCAGCGACGGCCATATCGGTGGCGGCGGGCCAGTCGCGGCACGTCAAGTCCACAACACGAGGAAAACTCGTGTGGACGGGCCTGTGTATGTATGTACGTATGTATGTATGCGCGGTGGGATGTTCGCGTGTGTGTGTAGGGGGAGGGAGAAGAGCGGGGATGAAAGGTTAGGGGCGTGGGAATTGCTCACATTCAACGAGCAAATGTCACTTGAACTGCCGCCTGGGGTTGTGAAACTGCATGATATTGATAACCAGTACACGCACACACGCACATACACATCACCCACACGCAAGATGTCGTACACACGTGCCTCTGACGACGTTCGTCGGGGTTTTCGATCCCACAGCGGCCATCATCCCGCCCCTTCGTGTCGCCCTCTTCGCCCATCCCCCCCCGCCCCCACAACCCTTCCCCGTACACCCGCCTTGTACAGGGCGGGGAGGGGGGGCGGGTTCCATGCTGTTGTTACAGGGTGGTGGTACAGCTTCACCAGCGGCCCCCCTTCCCTTGGAGGCAGTTCCCTGCTCTCCCCTGTGCAAGCGGGGCACCCTAATCCGCTCACCCCATCCGACTTCAGAATGTATTCGTTGGGTTCAGCAACTCACCACCAGCATCCAACCAAATCTAGCGGATCAACGGCGCCTCAACTTAGTTCCTGGTCAGCTCGCAAGCTGCTGTTATCACGTCCTACACCGTCCATAAGATGGAGGACCACCTCCCATTTCAACACCCCTCACACATTGAGAGGTCGGCAGGTGGACTTGAACCCGGGACCTCCGGGAGCAGAAGTCCTAAGGCCTTAACCTCTGTGTCAACCAGCCTGCCATGTGTTCCCCATACTTCCCCCCCCTTCCCCCCCCTCCCCCCCCTCCCCCCCAACCTGCTTCCGTGCTTGAACCGGAACACCGACAGAGAGGTCAGCCCAGCGGGGGCACTCGCCGCGAACAGCAGCGGCGCCGTCAGGTCCATGTGCGCCGCCGCCAGGCCACGGAGACCCGCCAGGCCGCGAGCAGCAGCCGGGAGGAGGAGGATCGGTGTTTGCGGGGGTTGCGAGGTGGGTATGCGGGGTGCTGTGGCTCCGAAGAGTGCGTCCATATGTCCGTCTGTGATGTAGTGGTGGAGCCACAGCCCCAGGTGCGTGAGGCCGGGTACACAGCGGGGCAGCTGACTGCAGGCGGCGCGGCTCAGGGACAGATCGCCCTGGGGCACCGGGTGGTGTGGAGGGTGTGTGTGTGTGTGGAGGCGTGTGTGTGTGGAGTGCGTGTGTGTGTGTGGAGGGCGTGTGTGTGTGTGTGTGTGTGTGGAGGCACACCGGGGTGTGGAGCGGGAGCTTGACCTCCAACAGGAATCGAGAGGATATGGTGGAGGAGTGGACGAGGAAGTGAAGGGGGAAGTGGTGGAAGGGGGAACCCCAAGCTAACACACACACACACACAAACCCTTCTTACCGACAACAGCAAGTGTCGCAGCCTGGGTAGCGCACCCGCTCTTTCCAGTTCCCGCCAAAACGACACAGACAGGTCCAGGAAGGGGCTGGAGGAGGACGAAGGACTGCCGCCGCCGGCGCCAGCAACCTGCTCCGAAACCACCCGATGTACGTCCCCTCTCCCTCCGATTCCGTGTGGAGGATTTCTTTCATTCGTACTGTTGCTGTTGTTGACTGTTCTGCTGCTGCTGCTGCTACTGCCGTACAGCTCAAGTCGCTCTAGGTGGGACCCCAGGGCTTTTGAGGACGGGGGGAGGGGGAAGAGGTGGCACGTGACATGTCAGGGAGCTCAGTGTACGACAACACCCCGGGAATCCACTGAACCGAACGACCCACCGCACTGTGAACTCCCAAAACACACACACACACACACACTTGTTTCGCTCCTTCTGCGCTCTTCTCCATTTCCTCTACCCGGCTACCCGGCTACTCACCCCCCAGTGCCGCCGCCAGCTCCCGGACTTCAAGGACAGCTGAGCATGATCCGGTTCCGGCTGCCGCCGCCGCCGCCGCCGCCGAGCTGCCACCACCTGTATTCACTCCCCCTCCCCTTCCCCCTCCCCCCCCTCCCGCTACTTTGAATACCGTGGGATCCAATCGCAGCTCCAAATGCCGTACCCGCCAGCGGGACTCCTGCAGTACGGGGCCCAATGACGTCAACGCCGCCACGTCAGCACGGCCGCCCACCAGCCAGCCGCCGGGGCCCGCCAGGGTGAGCATCAGAACGGGGCGGGGTGAGAAGGACCTGGACAGGGGTGGGGCCGCTGCGGGAATGTGGGCGGGGCTGGTGGCGGCTACGGGATGGCTCAGGGCGGCCAGCTTGGTGGCAGTTGAGGCTCCGGACGTTGCCGTCACGGTGGCTAAGGGTACGGCGGCGGCGGCGGCGGCGGCGGCAGCGGCGGCGGCGAGATCAGATGAGCACGCGGCGGATGGTCGCGGCGGCGGGGATGCGGATGCGAGTGCGAGGGGGGGCCGATGAACAGCAGGTGTACGGCACGCAGGCGCTACATCTGTCGTACGGCGGAGAGCTGCTGTGGATTGTGCGCGGCCGCCGGAGCCGCCGCCAGTGCATGTTGGCGGCGGCGGAAGCTGTGCCAACGGCGCCGACGGCGGCTGTGACAGCGATCCACAAGTAAAACTGCCGCCACGCGATAGTGGCGACGGCGGCGGCGGCGCCGCCGCTGCTGCCGCCGCTGCCGCGGTGGCTCCCACTATCTCGGCTGTGAGCGCGCTTGAGAGGTGCGATGAGCTCACTACCTCCTTGGTGCTGCTGCCCCCCTCATTCTCCCCCTCCCCCCGCTGCCCCTGCCCCTCCTCCTCCTCCTCCCTCTTCCCCTCCTCCTCCGGGTGCCCCTCACCACCGCCATCAAAAGACATCCCCGCAGGAGACTGCACCTCCTGCTGCTGCTGCTGCTGCGGCGGCGGCGACGGCGGCGACGGCGGCGACGGCGGCGACGGCGGCTTTGGAAGCAGGCACTGCAGCAGCGGCTCAGTTGGCTGATGGGGCCATAGCCCAGCGGGCAGGAGGCACACGCTGTCGATTACCAGCTCCAGGGGTGGCGGGGGGGGGTCGGCAGGCAGGGCGTGGCCACGGCAGCCGGAGTGACGGCAGCCCCCCGGCTTCGTGGTTTGCGATAAGGGTCTCGGCACCGCCGCCGCCGGACCGTCCGCGCCGACAACACGTCCAAAATAGTCGCCTCCGCCGCCACCGCCGCCGCCGCAGCAGCAGCGGCTGAACCCCCCTGTACTAAAACTGGATTGTCCCTCAGTGTCGTACGACGGGGTGGTATATGCGGTGTGGACGTCGGTGATGATGTCGGCGCCGCCGCCGGCGGCGCAACCCCTAGCTCTCATACCTAAAGTCGGTGGCGGAGGTCCAATCCAGAAACTGCCCGCCGCGGTCCCCAGGCGACTCCCCGGCCCGCCGCCGCCGCCGCCAATCCCGCCGCTTTCATTGCCGCCACCACCGTCGCCGGAAGCAGACGCCGACGCGGCGGCACCGCCGCCGCAGCCGCCGCCGTCGCCAAGCAATCCATTTCCGTCGCTGCTTGACGAGGGTGACCTGGCGGTGCCGGTGTTGGAGTTATCGGTGGCGCAGCTGGTCGAGGTGGTGTTCACGTACATGAAGATGGAGGTGGGGCTTCCTGGGGCCTGGCTCCGAGACCACTTGTCCTCCCATGTCCAGATATTGTTGCATTCCGCATCCGACAGCTGCTGCGGCGGTTGCGGTTGCGGTTGCGGTTGCGGCGGCGGCGGCGGCGGTTGCGGTTGCGGCGGCGGCGGCGGCGGTTGCGGTTGCGGCGGCGGCGGCGGCGGTTGCGATTGCTGCAGTGACGGCGATGGCTGTCTCTGCAGTTGTGGCCGCTGTGAAGTTAGGTGCTCCGGCTGCTGCTGCTGATTGGGCAGCGGAAAGTGAAGGTCCTGTTCGACAAGAACATCGGCGGCGCCGTCAAGGCAGTACGGCGCCGCGGGGCCGACGCCGCCGCCTGCCGTTACGTCCCCCATTTTATGCACCTCGACCCCATGCTGCTGCCGTACTCCTCCAGACGCCGGTAGCTTGACGTCCTTCAACGCCAGGTCCGTTGGAGCCACCATCGCCGCAGCAGCACACGTAAGCGTCGGCGGCTCCGTCGCCGCCGCCAACGCCAGCCCCGGCGGCGATGGTGACAGTGACGCGGTCGCCGAGGCCGCCGTCGAGCCTGGAAAACCTGGAGCGACGACGCTGCGGCTGCCGCCGCCACCGCCGTACTGCGCCCTCGCGGCCGCCGACACGACGCTCACAACAGCCGGGGGCAGCTGAGCTTCGGCGGCGCCGGGCGCTAGTAGCGGCGTCGTGTCGACGCACCGTCGCCAACTACTGACGGAACCTCCATGATCCCGATCGGCACAGTCGGTCCTGGTCCCCAATCGGGCGTCAGCTTTCAACAGCCCTCTGGCCGCTGCCGTCGCGCCGCCGCCGCCGCCGCCGCCGCCAACACTGCTGAGGACGTAACGGCGCTGCCCAACATCAGCTGCGGCTCTGGCACCGCCGCCAATGTCGTACTCGTGCGCCGCGCTGGCTAGGCCCCCAGGTGCGGCGGGATCAAGACCGCACCTGTGACGCGGGCGTCCCCCGCCTCCGCCGCCAGCGGCACTGGCGTCGTACACGTGGCGAAGTGCCTGCAGCAGCGCCAGCGTAGCGTCCATTCCCAGGCCGTAGCTCCCGGGAGTGGAGGAGTCGGCACCTGCCCTGGAGCGCCCCCTCGCCGCCGGGACTGCTGCCGGAGGGAGCCGTGTCGGCTGCTGAGGTGGCGGAAGCGGTGCCGGAGGCGCCGACGGCGCGGGATGCTGCTGGTGCTCGGCATAATCGGCCGGGCCATAACGTGGATGACGCTGGTGGTCGTGGTGGTGGTGGCGCTGTTGGTGGTAGTCGCTGGGCGGCTGCTCACGGCGGTCCTGGGGCCGCGCGGGGTGAGCCGCCGAGGAAGGAGGAGGGTGCCACGTCTGAGTGCTCGGACTGGACGAGCGAGTGGGCTCTTCGTACGGGTGCTGTGGCTGCTGCTGGATCGCCTGAACCACCGCGTTCGACCCGCCGGGAACGAAATAACCGCTGTCGGCGCCGCTGCGGCAGCCGACACCGCGTAGGGTCGAGCTACCAGCAGCGCTGCCGCCCGCCACCGACTGCGTCGCGTCTGTGGCTGCGGTGTCCGGTGCCGCGGCGGCGGCGTCGATCGCCAGCCCGTTTGGCCCCCACCTGGCCGCTACTGCCGCCGCCGCCAGGCTCAGCGAGGCGTCGCGAGGCGGTGCCGCCGATGGGCTGCAGCTGCTGCTACTGCCGCCGCCGCCGCCGTGTCTCTTTTGCCCGTCAGCGGAGCCGCATGGCCGCATGGAGGCGGCGGAACCTGAAGCAGCCTCAGCAGTAGTCGCAATAGCAGTAGGAACAGCAGTAGGAACAGCAGTAGCTGCTGCTGCTGGGAAGCCCGCCGTCCGCGGGGTCTCCGTCCATCCTCCCCCTCCGTCACCACCTTGATCACGACGTTCAGTGCTCCTGGTTGCCCAGGTTGACGACTCCAGCTCCGCACCCTCAGCCACAGCTGCGCTCCCATTTCCCTCCGCCGCCGCCAACGCTGCCGCCGACAACCCTGCCGCCGCCATCGTTGCGGCAGGATGGGAGATCGCCGTCAATACGCCCGCTGGGGCCGCAGAGCTGGCGGAGGCAATGGCAGCGGCGGCAGCGTTGAAGGCTACCTCGCGGCCAAGCTCACCACTAGAACCGCTGCCGTCGCCGCCAGTAGGCTCCTCCTCCGCGTCGTACTCCCGCGTCGCCGACACGTCGCCGTGGCGGGGTTCTGCATCTAGTTGGTGCTGGCGGCTCATGGCAAAGACGTACACTGCCGTGGGCAAGCCACAGCCGCCAGCGCTGCCAGCCTCAACGCCGTACCCCGTCGCCCCCGCCAGGTGGGGCACGGCCAGGCGAAACTCCCGAAGGTGCCGTAGGTACGGCAATACATCCAGGAGCGGCTGCAGCTCCTGTGCGCTGACGCTCTCCCGCCATGGCAGTAGCTTCAATTCAAGGAGGGACGCCAAGTGGGGGGAGACAGTATATAGCTCGGGTGAAGGGCTGGTCTAGTACTTCTCAAGCGCATATACGAATATCCCATATGTCGTACGAATAGCCCCTGAGTGCCGATTGTTGCTCTGTGCATTACCACACAGTAGACAGCTATCTCTCTTTGTCTGCCCCGTTGCGGGGGCCCCGGCGGGGTATAACCTCCTGTAACCCGTAAACATGTTAACCTCAACACGACAACCAGGAAGGCTCCCGACCTGAGCCCCTCGCACAGCAGACGATACATACATACGTACATACATGGGGGCCGCTGGTGAAGCTATACCACCCTGTAACAACATCATACATACATACATAAGTACATACACACATACACAACACGTGTGCACAGATGGGGAGTTGGTACAGCGCTGTGACCGCAACCCGTAAACCAGTCATCCCACGGCCAAAGCTGCTCTGTAGGTTTATCTGCATGCGCCGCATCCTCGGGAATTCTCATCCACTCGCTTATTATATTCCAGGAAGCCAGAACACCACCTTGCCGAAAGCATTCGCACCAGGGGACGAATTTACCCACACACCTTGATGTGGGTCAGAAACGGAAAACGCGGCAGCTGCCCCGGGGTGGCTACGTTGCTACAGGAAGTAGGCTGCGGCGGCTGCGATTGCAGCAGCGGATGATGACCCAGCGACCCACGGGTCGGGGCCAGCGGCCGGCTGATGGTGAGCTTCCGCACGCTGGCGTCAACTGCGCGCCGCGCGTCGCGACACACGAGGCGCAGTCTTCGCTTGCAGCTGCTGCTCAGATAACCGCCTATGAGGCTCCACACGTCTTCTGGCAGGGCAAGTGGCCGGTCAAATGGGGGCCTCGAGGCCGCGCTTGCAGAGCTGTTGCTGCACATAGCCAAGTCCCAGCGGTGCATTTCCCAGCAACGCATGCGTCCTTCTTTGCGTCTTGTCTGTTTGGTTCTGGACTTATACGAAGGAAAGAGCGTGTAACAACCACCCAATAATAAAGCAAGTTCTTTTTATTGCGAAGTTTAGGCTTGTAAAGTTTGTGGGCACTGGCGAAGGAATATTTTCCTTTGTCAAGCTGCTAAGCAACATCCGGGGCTGCGGCAGGAAGAGATGCTGCGGCCCCGCCGCGAGAGACAGCCACTACGCGCATAGTGCGATGCAAAATTGAAGTTTGATTATATCTAAAAGTTTTACGTGTCGAATTCAGCGCTGCATATCGTGGAGTGAATCATACTTGGTCGCGGTCTGGGAGCTTTTCCTCCGGACCTCGGACAAGGGGCGTCCGATGCCAGGACAGCAGCCTGCTCGCGTATCTCTTTTCGGTACAAAGATTAGGAAGAGAAAATGTCATTTATTACTTCTCATTTCGTAGCAGTTGCTCCAGTTCCTTCATCCGAAAGCGAGAACTCTTGCTGCTCCTTTCATCGCCCGTACGGAAACATCAACCAAACGTTCCTGTCAGGCAATCCCCCCCGATTCCGGTGTCGAGCCGCAGAAAAACATCCTCTCCGTCGCAAACCCAGCAAAAGCAACAAGCCTTAAGCTTTTTTCACATCCTTACCTCTTCATACATTTACACTTCAAAGTAGACCGAGTTTACTTTTCAGGACACATCGCCATGGCTCGCCGTGACCAAAGCGACACCGTTGCCGGAGAGCTCCGCCAATCCAGCGAGACTGCGGCCGACCTGGCCAACGCGATGCAGGACTCCATCGCCGCGACCGGAGCCGGCTCCGAGACTGCATCCGCGCGCGACGATGTGTCCCCGGCACACCACAAGGATGCCGTGCCTGAGGGGCTGCGTCACACCAGCGAAGTGGCTGCGGAGCTGGCGAACCGCGTCTTCAGCGCCATTCGCGAGAGGCTGCACTTCAACCATCCGGACAAGTCGGCACCTGGCCACGGCAGCGGCAGCGGCAGTGGCAGCGAACGGCAGTAACCAGCGGGTAGGCTAGGATTTGAGCTTTGAGACAGGGACAGGGCGCGAGGCGTGAGACGTGGGGATTGGTTCGCATTGTAGTTGGTGTATAGAGGGGAGGAAAGTGCGTATAGCGGTTTCTGTGTGTAGGGGTGTGCCTTGGGGCTCGAGGGCCTAAGAGAGGGGGGGTAGAGAGAGGCAGATGCCTAGTTTGGCCGGAGGGCAGGAGGAGACCTGAGTTCTTAGGGCGCGAGTGCAAATGCCAGGAGGGGACATTTAGCAAGCATTTGTGCACTGCTTGCATGTGCGTGTTTTCCTGTGCATATGTGAGGAAAAGGCAGCAAAATACGAACCAGTTCTCCTTCCTACGGGAAAAGATTGTCTTACAATTTGTGCTTTGTGCTTGGGGGAAAGATGGGCTGTCTGGAAAGCAATAAACCCCTGGGTGTAATTGACGTGTGCGGGTACATGTTGCGCCTCCCCTGCTGCGCAGATGACGAGTGGAGAGCTCTCCGGCATCATTAGGTGGTAAAGGATACGTTGGGGAATACAATTTGGTGCCAAGTTCTTTGGGCTAGGTAGCGCGCCCGCCAACTGGCAGCGCGAGGAGTTGCGCGCAGCGCGCGAAGATTACTGGAGTCGTCGGGTTGTGTTAGCGCATGTTAGATGTGGGATGCTGGAGATTTGTTGGCAGTCTGCAATCGTGACGGCGTCATTGGATATGCACGCAATTGCGCTGGGTCGTCTGACCCGGGGGTTCGCGTGGAGACTTTCTTGCGGATTTAGAGTAGGTCCTTTGAAACATTTGTTTGGCAATGGATTAGGGACGCTCACTAGTTCTGGGCAAGTTGCCTACACCCTTTTCAGGAGTTGGCTGATTGTCATTTTGAGCCTTGGAACATACGGCATTGTAACGGAACCAACCGATTTTTGTAATGAAGATGAATTCTCACAACAATCAAGCATAAAATATAAGCATAGGTTGGCACAGATCAGGTCTCTCAGGCAAGACAATGTAAATATGGCGGTAGCAACTCTGATATGCCGTCAGGCAAACCTGGTCGGTGCGACATATGATGAGTCTTCTGGCTCTGTTCTGATTACTGTCCAAGGCGATGGTGTACAATCTCACAGCTTAGAACAGGTGCGGTATTGCAATTTTTGTGCAGGGTTGTTCGCGTTTGCATTGGGGTTTACCCTGCCAGTGCGGTTGCTAATGCTTATTCTATGGCCCGAAAACATTAGCAGGTAGAGTTGGCAAAGGTTACTTTTGCACTAGCTGTTTTATTTCCGTGTACGTGGCGGCGCTGATGGCGGCCGATACCAGACGGAACCCCTTACAACGCCGACAATTTTTACCTGCAGAAGCGACTTGGGAGCCTGACGCTGGGAACCCGCTCGGGCTTGGAGTTTCAAGTTCCTTCCGTTCAGCACAGCGAACGTTCGCACCTCGCCAATGAAAAGCAGTGTTCTCGCGTCGTTGTTGCCAGCGTTATACATGACACAACAGCGAAAAGCTATACCCTTCACATATCCGACCTACGTGCCTCGACGCGCCCAATTGCCGATGCGCCATCGCGGGTGACCCTGCCCGCGCAGGCCAAAAGCTGCCATTTCCTTACAACCTACCAGATCCAACACGGATCACAGCAGCAGCAACAAGCTGCCGATGCCTCTGCACAGTGCCTTGCTGCTGCAGTTGTCCTCAACGATGGGCGTGTGGGTGTCACGGTCGTAGGACCTGACGGAGCCGCGGGGCCGCTCCACCTTCCCCCTTCAAGTCCGCAGCCGCCCCCCCTTCACGTCCTAACAACCAGCTCCGCGGACACATTACTCGTGGTCACACAGTCCACGGCGGGCAGCCAGGTCACTCTGCGCGTGCTGCGACTTTCCCCAGCCCCCAGCAACGATGCCACAGGTCTCACGCAGGTCAAGGCTCTGACACTGCCATGCCCCGGCGGCAGCAGCGGCGCCGTACCTACGAGCCTCACCATGAGCCCTGCCTTTGCGCTAATTCAATGGTCTAACGGCCATGCAACTGCCGTACACGGGCTCCAGGGCGGCGCCGCTGCCTCGCCGCTGCGGCCCTGTAGCTTTCCCCTCGCCGACGCTGTCCTTGCCAACGGCGCCTCCTCCTCCTCGGCGCCCGCCACCGCTACGACGCCTGCCGCCATCGCGTCCGGACGGAAGCGCAAGAGCGCAGCAGCCACCTTGGCGACCGACAATGGCAGCGCGCCGCGGCAACGGCCTCGTGTGCTGTGCGCCGCTGTGGATGAGCGGCAGTTTGTGGTGCTTGATCTGGAGTCCTCCGCGGCCCAGTCTCAGATTTGTTTCAGCCTCCACGATGCCCAGTTTGGGTGTCCGCTGTCATCTGGGTGTATGGAGGTGGACGCGCCGCTGCTGAGCCTTGACGTATCGCAGTGCGCTGTGGTGTCATCAGGGCCTGAGGCTACACTTGTCCGACTGGGCGGTGCAGTCCACGGACTGCACATTCGGACCCATCCTATAAGCCTCCTGTCGCTCGTCGCTCGGCTTTCCATGTCGGCATCGGCGGCGTCGGCGGGAGCACCGGCGGCGGCAAAGGGCACGCCTGTGAAGTTGAAGTCCGGCGGGATTGGCGGCGCTGGCGTGGCCAAGGCGGTTGTAACGCTCCCTGCGCAGGTCTCACTCGACCCGACCTTGCTCTCAGGCCAGCCGTTGGGGGCAACACCCGCCGTTGCCGCCGCTGCAATGGGCGACGACGACTTTCAGGATGTCGTACTAGAGCCCGTCCCTGGCACCGCCGTCAACCGCGTTGAAGACATTTGTAACTCCCTCATCGAACAGCTATCCTCGGCGGCAGCGGCGGATACGCCGCCGTCTCAGTCGCTCCTTGACTCAGTGGTGTCGTACATTGCCGGTCGCCGCCAGCACGGCATGGCAGTGCCGCCGCAGTTATTGAGTCTGACCGCGCGCGGTCTGGCAGCCGCGCGGCAATGGTCACAGCTGGGCAGCTTCCTGAACCACGTCCCGCGTGGGGGACTAAGTGGCTGCAGCGACGTGCTTGTCCTGGCGGCGGCGGCGCAGCAGTTCGGCCTTCTGTCCCGCCTGTCCACCTGCCTCGACGACGTCGAGCCAGGGGCGCTGGTAGACGCCCTGCAGGTGCTGCTCGCTCCCACGACCCGCAGCAACCTGGCGGCAAGGCAGCAGCACTACAATGCGCTGCGTGCCGCCGCAGAGGCGCGGGTAGCTGAGGCTGAGACGGCAGTACGCCGCGCCACTGCAGACGCCGGCAATGGCAGTGCGGTGGCGCTGGCGCAGTGCGCCGCCGCGGCTGTGGACGGGTTTAGCTACCGTGAAGTCCTGCTGCACCCGCTGTTGGCGATTCCCGTGGATGCCCCGGCGGTGCAGGTGGCGTTGCGGCGCCTGAGCGCCCCCTCGACTGACGCGCTGCTGGGCTGTCTATCCAAGTGGCTGGTCAAATACACGGGGGGAGCCCTGGGTGACTTGACCCACTACGTGGTGTTGCCGCAGGAGCTGCTGTTTCCGTACTACCACCAGGTGCGACGGCGAACGGTTAGCTGGTTGGTTGGGCTCCATGGGGGCTCCAGAACCATTAAAGAGAAATAGTTTCCATACAAGGGGAGGACAATACCGGGAAAGTTCAACTATCGTGGACTCGAAACGTTTAGATTAGTTGGGGGCCAGCGGTGGGAGGGCGGGAAGAGTGGGAAAAGCGGATGGTTTGGGAACACGAAGTTGTGGGCAAGGGGTAAGGAGTGCGGGGTTGAGTGGGCTGGGCTCTGAATGGAGCGACGTGTGTGGTGTGGGGTTGCACGGAGGGCCGTCGTGGTGTGTTGACGGGAGAACGGGCGGTGGTGGGGAAGGGGAATGCACAGAAATGGCAGGCGCGCTGTTTTTCTGGGGCAAGCAATTGCTTCACTACAGCCTCAATGCGGATTGCCGATGATGCCACGATTGCTTTCTTTCACAGTTTGTCAGATGCGGGCGTGTTGATCGCGCACCGCTTGGACGACAATTTGTACATCTTGAGGCACATCCGCTCCCTGGGAGGGGGCTGAGAAGAAGGGTAGGGTGTCACCAGCAACGAATGGTTTATGTGTGTGCGTGTACGGAGGGGTAAAGGGAATGTGAAAGGGAGGAGGGGAAAACGGAGGGGATAGAGAGCTTAAGTAGCGCAATCATGAAATTCTGAAGATGTTGGCCAAGGGTAGGGTGTACACGCTAGGTACATAGCCCAGTATTTTGCGGACTGCCGATGATGTCATGATTGCTTTCTTTCACAGTTTGTCAGATGCGGGGTCTTCATGACTTTTGCCAGGACGACAAACGTACGCCTGAGGCACAGCCGCCGAGCCACTTCGCGTTGTATTAGGAGGTGCTCTGTAGGTCGTTTTGAGTGTTCCTGAACGCTTGCATGATCTTAAATTACTTACTTAGGACGGTAGAAGATATACATGCTGCTAAAGCTAAAGCTAAAAACAAGAGACCTTTGTTGATCCTCGCAAAGGTCTCTTGTTTTTAGCTTTGCGGAACCAGGCACGGCGGAACCAGGCACGGTGTGAAAAAGCAGGCCCTTCTCCCTTTTCCTTCATTCTGTTACTGCAGGTGCTGGAGTGGACTCGGATGACCATCGACGCTCATTTGACAAGACTCCTGATGGCGAAAACACCTCTGCCCGCGTTGGAGTCCTTAGAAGCAGCTCTCAACAAGGCTGTGGAGGGCACCAGACGCCTTGCTATGCTGCGGGGCGCTCTGGAGCATTTGAGCGCCGCTGCGCCTTTGCCCGCTGCGCATATTGCTGTTGCGACGCAATATACCGCAGAAGTGCTTGATCTACGTGTGCGATGATGATGTGCCGCAGGAGGTTGGTTTGAAATGATGTCCTCGACCTTGTGTCGAACGAACGTTAACACTTTGGTTAGCGATCTTGAACTGGAAGCTGGAGGATGCCAATGAGCGGTACGGCAGTGGTGGCTCTGTTACAGTTACGGCTTCTTCGCGTCCGAGGAGTTTTCACAAATTTGTTGTGACATGTATGTAGCAAGGCTACCCTTTGGCAACCTATTTTGCCGCGGTGCATGCCTTTCGATTTCTGTGTTAAATCTGTAACAGTCATCAGTTGTCAGGTCCCACCGCTGTTGGCTCGCAAGTTTTCAGCGGCCGCGTATAGCCCCAAACCTTCGAGCCTCATCTCGATTCCTGCTGCACAAGCATAAGGGTGTTATCGAGAGCAGAGTTCCTGGATTTTCTGACGGGCATACAGCGACCAATTATTAGACGCCGCAGTTCGCGGCCTCGGACGACGGGGCATGGGCAACTGCTGCACTTGTGAGTGTCGTCAAAATGTAAAGGCTGGAACTTCCATTCCTGTCATCTGTTTCTTTGAGTATCCATATGACTGCTGCAAATCGCACCAAGTCATGTATGGGAGATCTGAGCGTGTTGACTCCGTTAATTTCTGGCAACATGTCCCATGGGTCACTGGGGGGAGCATACCAACATCTTCGATCACAACTTGGGACGTAAACGGGACAAGGCTTCCTCCCATTCCTAATGGGGGGGCCGGATGCAGGTGGCCGAAAGAAACGGCCAGGTCCGCAGCCGCCGCCAGCGCAGGGCTACCGGCACCTCAGGACGCCCAGGGTGCGTGTTGCCCGCGGCGGGAGCGGGGGCGGCGGCGGCGGCGACGGTAGCGATGGCAGCGACTACGACGACCGGCCAAGCCGTTCCGACCTCCCAGCCGCCGACATTCCGGTGGCCAAGCCCTACCAGCCTCCGTACGAGAAGGAGGCGCCACCGCCGCCGCCGCCACCCGCCATGGGCTTCCCCGTAGCTCCGCCGGGCGCCTCCCCACCCCAGATGCCGCAACTGCAACTACAACCGCAACTACAACCGCAACCGCAAACCCCCGCAGGTGAGTGGGGCGGAGAAGAAGAGTGGTGCTCAGCTGCCCTCAGGGCGCGGCACTTGCCATGGCTTCCCCTCTGTAGCCCCCTAAGGTGCTCGGGAATGCTGACCGAAGCAGCTGTCCTCCGGCGCTCGTGTTCCAGAGTCTCCCTCCGTCTGCTGGTATCCATCTCCGCGCTGGAGGTGCCCGTCTCTCTCTCTACACACACATACACAAGGTCTTCACAGCGGCCTGATTGCGACTGAGACTGCGTGTCTGTGTCCCTCCCCGCGGGTGTGCCCGTGCGGGTTTAGGAGTAGGGTGCGGGCGGGATATGGATGAGCGCTGGATGAAGCCGCAACACAGAGAGAGGAATCAGCGGGAAGGCTAATCCGACCTGCCGTATCGGTATTTGCGTCCACCCCGAGTGTTCCGACGGTTTGCCCTCCTTGCTGCTGTTGGCCTGGCCTGGATGACGCCGCCGCGTTGCTGCCGGTCTACCTCCCCACATACCCCATATCTCTCTCACACACGCATTCTCAAGCTTAAACTCAACCCCACCCCACTCCGGCGCGCAGTCTACCCGACAGCACCGTCCCTATACCCCCAAGTCCCCTTTGCAGACCGAGCCATTAAACCGTACGAAGGTACGGCAGATCCGGATAGCGCATATTTGAGAGCGAGTCTTAATGCTTGGTCCTTGACTCGGCATGCGCTTTGAAACTGATTTTAGCACATCACAAAATCTCCTGGTACTAGAGCTTCCGGCTAAAACAGTGGAAGGACTTACGGAGGGTTTGTTGAAGCATGTGCGTGAATGCCTTCCCTTCGCGTGAAGATTGTTCTAGATCCAAAACAGGTTCCTGGCACGCATCCATGGCTTGAGGTCAAGATCTTCCATGCTAGTCACACTCCTCCGCCTACGAATGTTGCTTGTGAACGTTATCTGTCTTTAAGCGAAAGCAAAAGGACTGGAATTTGCTGCTTTGCAGCATAAAAAAGACCATGAAGATGACCTTTGACATTTGACCTTTGCCTTCGTCAATATCATTACGTACGGGAATGCCACACTGCCCGCAGGCTTGTTGGACTGAGGCTACTGGGGATTCTCGTCGTCGGTGGCGCGGCTGCTGCCTCCTGGAAGGCCTGACGGTTGTTGGTTGGCCATAGCGGTTGTAAAGCAGTTGAAATGTGTGGGGCTGTGTGATGCAGGTGGTCGTTGGCTTAGGCCAGGCGGTGGGGCCGCATTCTTATTTCTCGTTATGCGTTTTGACGTATCTCGGACAGCACAGCCCTAGGCTGAGCCTTAGACCTCTGGCTCAGGTGGGTCCGTTACACCTCCCGAAAGTAAAACGCAACTCCAGAAGGTGTAACGCGCACACGCACACACACACACACACACACACACACACACACACACACACACACACACTCACACTCATTCAGCTCATGCCTAAGAAGCCGTGCAGTATATGTGTTGACGCGTCGAGCCATTGAACATCGTGGAGACTGTACGATGCGCCTTAGGTGTTCCCAAAGATGGTCGCGAATTTGAAGGTGATGTACAGCGACCAGCGCCGTACCATATGTATTCTTGACAGTCTTGACCAGTACATGAAAGGAAAGCAGGGTCATGTTTGCGGAAGAAAGAGGGCTCCAACGCCAATGTAGAACACACACACAATAGGACCCTTCCCTTATCGCGGCTCGGATCATTGAAGAGCATACACACACACAAACTAACACACGGCTGCGTTCATAGCACGCGATCAGTACCCCCCTGGTGTGAATGACTGTAAAGTGCCGCAACTCACACGTGGGAACGGCTTGAGGCGGCAAGATGTCAAAAGCGCCCTGGTTTCCTCACACACACACAGAGAGAGAGAGAGACGTCGGCCGCAACCAGTGAGAAGATCCAAGTCCTGGGGTCAAAGTACGAGAATCTATACATCGTTTAGACACCCCTGCTCTACAAAAGCCAACTTTCTCTTGCTCCGCCTTTTTCATCAGTCCTTTGCAGAACACATATCCACCAGTCACCACGGACCATCCAACTACATCACGACAGCAGCGCTTCCGTCAGCACCTCCCGCAGTCGCTCGGCTACGGTTCGGTCAGCTAGCCGAGCCGCGAACGGTTCCAGCGGTACTGGTATTCATAAGCGCGGTCAGACATGGGCTGTTGCGGCTCTAAGCCCGGTGCGCTCTTCTCTGCGCCGCATCTGTGTGCGCAAACTGACCCGTGGGTCAATCCCGTTTGCGTTAGGAAAGCGACCGCCCGCACACGCGCACCGCCCGCAGCGTGCACCACTCACTCAAAAAGGCATAGGATTCAACTGACTGCATGCCTCTATGAGAGGCCCGTTATAGTGACCTGTTATGACGCGCGCTCACGAAGCCACTGCGCCTGCGGCTTTATTTGGTTTCGACACGACCTGCTGCCTTGCGGAGCCCCCCGCAGGCGGAGATATGGTTAGGCTGCAACAGCGTCAACTCCGATGTCACCCGCTCCTCCTGAGCTGTATTGAGCTGCGCCGTGCTGAGTTGCATTAGAGCATTATGTGGGCGTGACACCTTCCGCACTCGTGCCCCTCCGCGCTGCGCGACCAGGAGTCAACGAAGAGCCGTTTGCCAGCGCACCTGCGGCGTCGTACGGTCCCTACAGACCGCTGCCTCAATACCTCGGCCACACCAATCCCACTGCTCAGCTTGGGGCACCTGCGGGGTTGCCGCTATCACCATCACAACCACCCGCGGGTTTTCTGCTACCCGACGCAGCTGGTAAGCTCCTCCCATCATGCAAGCTGCACAATCGCAGGCTGAGCGTTTCGAGACACCGTATGTACATAAGGGCACCTCCGAGATCACTGCTGTCGTGTTCCGTGCCTCGCCTTGCCTGTGCATGTTGCAGCAGCAGCTGCAGTAGCAGCAGCAGCAGCAGCCCCGGCGGAAGCAGCACGTAACGCCTACGGCGCATTGGCTCCACCCCAGCCCCACGCGGGTTCCCCGACGCCGGGCGGCGGCGGCATGTTCCTTTCCGGCTACCCGCCTCCAGGTGCGTTGTTTTAAGGCCCGTGTCGCAAGCACCATCCCTTCTACCTCCCACGGCTTAAATCCCGTTGGTGTGTTCAGTGTCTAGGGAGGGTGGGACAGTAGGGCTTGACCCATGGGACCATCCTCAAAAGTTGTAAATTTCGTTGAGGACGTCAGCCCCCTTCCTCCTTAGTGCGGAAGTAGTGTTGTACAAGCCGAAGTGGTCACAGCACAGCAGAGCAGAGCACAGCAGGAATTTGGACAGACTGGCAATGTCTGTCGTGGGCTGTTGGTGATTCGGTACGCCAGGGCCTGCCGGGGCGCAGCACAGCACAGCACAACACGGCATAGCACGGCACGGCGGTAGTCGCCGATGAACCCTGGCTGGCTCCGGCGGCAATATCCCGCCCGCCTCCAGGGGTATTGGGCGGATGGTGGTGGTGTGGTGGTGAAAGTGACGATGTTGCTGTTGATGGCGGACTGTGTCTTTCTTCCACCGTCTCTTATCCGCGGGCTCGTGCACGCGAGGATAACCGGACCATGCAGGGAAGGGGGGGTCGACACAGTTTGGTACGATGATGCGAGCATCACCAACCAGCTCAACCCACCCGCCCACACCATGTTACCCAGGGGGATATGTCATGCAGCCGCCGTTACAGCAGCCACCCCAACAGCCGCCCCAACAGCAGCCGCCCCAACAGCAGCTTTGGCCGGGCTGGCAGCAGCAGCAGTGGCAGGGGCCCTACCAGTGCCTTGGTGGCGCAGGCGCCTACGGACCTCATAACCCTGCGGCCGCCGCGGGCCCTAGCCTGGGTCGCCTAGGGGCGGGAGGTGCTGGCGGTGCAGCAGTGCTGGGGGGACTCGGGGGACTGGCGGCGGGTATGCTCCTGGGTAACGCGCTGAGTGGGGATGATGGCGGCGGGGCGTTCGATGCCTTCGACGGCGGCGGCATCTTCGACTTCTGAAATGGCACTTTGGTAACAGTGTGTCATGTTGAAGGCCAAGAACAACGATAACAGAGCATGTCACATCCGCTGTGGAGAGCGTCGAGCGTGTGGGAACTGATTATTGTGCACGAGGACCTGTCGTACTGGCGAAGGATGCACTGGGGTGAGTCATTTGTTGGGACGTGCCAGGGGGGGACGTTTCGGCGTCGCATTATGTTATGTGGTTATGCATTATGGGCTCGGTGCCTCGGTTCCTCGGCAATAAGCCCCCGATGGATCTTGAGCGGATGGATAGATTGCTGTTGGGCATTGCCAGAATTAGCGCGTTGTACGATACCAGCACTGTAAAAAACGGCGGCTCCATCACGTGTCGTACAGGTCAGCTCGCGTGATGTGGCATGTGACAAGCGACCGGGCGGTACAGCCGCCATTCCTGGCAGCACCACTGTGTACTCGTGCTTATAGCAATGAAGGTCTTAAAGTTAGGTTGTCTATCTCATTATGATTGGCGTAAGGAAAAAATACCTTTGTATGCATTGCTGTACTACTCTGTTGGAACGCGGCTGGCAGTCCGTGTGGAGGGCTAGTGCCCTTCTGTTGCAGGTGAATGTGGCAATGGGAGGTGGTGATATCGAAACACCATGTCCTTCCCTGCTCCTGAAGCTGGATCTCAGAGCCGGGTTTTATGGCTCGGGTTAGCTGCAGGCCGTTTTTCGCCCTTGCGAAGCCAACTTTAAGGACCGATTCAGCGACGTACACGACGCGGTTCGGCTCAGCCATGCAGACTGCGGAGGCCGCGTCCTCGTCCATCAGGTGCGGGATTGCAAGCTGAATCCGAACCCAAAAGCCGAAAAGCAGTCAACAGAACTGAAGGAATCAGCCAGCCAGCCGAAGTGCTAGCAGCCAGCCCAGAGCCAGCCAGCCAAAGGGCTAAACCCTACCCATGCGCAGGCCAGCTAAATCAACCAGCAATGTCGTCAGTGTTACATTTATTATTTAACATCTGTTTACCTTCAATTCATTGTGGAATACGCGGCGCTCGATGAAACCCTTCTAGCGCGCTTGCAAGGCGGCTTTACGTGCAGTGCATCATGTGTATACTGCAATGCGTATATCTAATGTTTGATTTTGTGCATTGCGTCGTCTGTGATAACGAAGTTACACTCACAACCGACTGTGGGCGGTTATTCACTGTTCTGTCCGATTCCCATGCCATCATATGGCACACAATGATTTGCAATATTTTTTTATTGCAAATGTAAACTGTAAAATGATGCAAGGGCCGACCGCATTACGGATTGGGGATCGGCGGTTTATGGACCTAAGCTTTCCTTGTACGAGGAATATTAGTGCACATAGATTGTGATTCTCCTTGCGAAATATTATGTAAATTTCAGTTTTGAAGTCTGGCTATCCGCCTTATCCCCGTATAAGCTGGATTTACAGGCATCTACATACTCAAACGGTAACTCGACGGCCTATCGGCCGTGCGACACTCTAGCGCGTAGAGCATTGCCATCGGAGACCACTGCATCCCTAAGAAGGAGATAATAAGGAATGGGCTGCGGGGCCTCAAAGGGTACGCCGGCTGCTTTGCGAACGCTGGTCCATCTGTCCTCCGAGGCTTTGCAAGAAATTGTCTCCGCGCACAGCTCCAATAGATTTCATCCCCAGAACCTATTTACATTTCTAAAGCCAAATGGCTAACGTATTCTGTTAAACCTTCCATCTGCTCACGCTCATCCTTGCAGGAAAGGCGGTCCACGACCCGGCAGCCCATAATGGCGCCTCTCCTGGAGCGTACCCAACCACATCTGCACAGGGCGCCAACCCCCCTGGAGCGGCCCCGCCGGGTGCCTATCCCCCTGGAGCGACCCCGCCGGGTGCCTACCCCCCTGGAGCGACCCCGCCGGGTGCCTACCCCCCTGGAGCGACCCCGCCGGGTGCCTACCCCCCTGGAGCGACCCCGCCGGGTGCCTACCCCCCTGGAGCGACCCCGCCGGGCGCCTACCCCCCTGGGGCTCCTCCAACAGGTGCATTTCTCCCTCTGCCGTATGAGTCTCAAGCAAACAACCGTCATCTGCCGGCACCTGCACCTTCCAGTAACAGCTGCCCTAGTACCTGGCCTGTGAATTTGTGATTGCTTAACCCAGCGCCGCTAGGACAGATTAACCGTTTGTCTTGGATTGACAGCACTATCTTCGCCTGCCCTTTCCCGGCATGTGTTGATACCCCCTCACTGCCCTCTCACTGGCCGTTCCTAACTTCAGGGCACTTGCGGCGGAGCAGCAGCAGCAGCAGCAGCAGTAGCGGAAGCAAGGGCAAACACAAGAAGCACCCGCCCGCTGCGGTCTCGGTCGCACCAGCCCCTGCACCAGCCTATGGGGCGCCCATTCAGCCTGGGTACGGCGCTCCGCCACCGCCCGGTTACGCCGCGCCACCCCCGCCAGGGTACGGCGCACCTGCATACGGAGCCCCACCGCCGCCAGGGTATGGTGCACCGCCAGCACCGTACGGTGCGCCGCCGCCGCCGTACGGAGCCCCACCGCCGGGCTACGCCGTACAGCAGCCTATGTATGTACAGCACGGTAAGCATGTGGGGTTCGCATGGGCTCTGGGATGTCACCCTGAACATGTCTGGGGCCTGGTGGCTCCATGTACACCCAGGCCATGTGGCGCCTACCTGTCTCGGTATGTGATGGGGCGGTGCTCCCCTCCCGCCACCACCGCAATGTTCAACACGTGAACACCCCGAACTGGAACCACCGATGGACCGCGATGGTACCAGCGGCATGTGGGCCCCCACACAGAGGGGGTATAGTCTCTGGGGGCTCCGGCGGGGGGACTCTGTTGTCCGGCGCGCGTTGTAGAGCGCGCGCGACAGCTCATGCGGAGGACGTGGAGGAGGGGGAGGATGTCCACTGCCGCCACTTACTGGCTTCCTGTTAGCCGCCACAGCGCGTGGACCGCAGTGTGTGTCCAAAGGTTCCAGGTTGGTTGCCGTACAGCTGTACAGTCGTACGTACATGAGCCATTGCCTGACCCGACCCACCCTAACACCAGCCGGCGCAATCTCGCTCGTCGTTACTGTACATACAGGGTATAATCCTCACCACTATCAACACCACCACCACAACCAGCACCACGGGGGCATGGGCACGGGCGCCGCGATCGCCGTTGGCGCCGTGGCTGGTGCGGCTGCCCTGGGGGGCGGGCTGCTGCTCGCGGACGCAATGGACGGTGACATCTTCGACGCGGGCTTCTGATGAGTCGAGAGGCGCGAATGGGAGAGGAACCACTTTAGAACTTCAGGCGGTGCCCCCTGACAAGGGCCTTGAGGCCGGCAAGGCTTGAGGCCGGCAAGCCTCCGGGGCCTGCGGTAGCGGTGGGGCCTATTTCGCCAATTTGAATTCGTCTTGTCGGAAGCTGCCCTTTGGGATAGCGCCTCCTGAACATGTTGTGATTACCGCCACTTCGTGACTGACGGTGATGAGACACTGGTTTGGGGGGTTTAGGGTTTCAATGCTAACCGAGTGCTTCGTAATATTCAGTCCTCGTGGAAAGGCACGCCATGATAACGTGTGTGCGTGCGACTGTTCGCTTGCGGTGTCAGGGGCCCCATCTTTGCTCGCTTATATCGGGTGTATGGCTCGGCCATTTCGAGTTGGAGGCCGGCAGGCCCCCAACCTGCCGCTGAGACGGCGGCGGGAGAGTTGCGACGCGGATTTGCCGAATGGAGGAATCATTTTTTTAATGTTTCTCAGCCGCTGTGGCAAGTATGTCTCGTTGCGCTGGCGAGTTGTGACTACGCTGTTGGCTTTGGGAACACGGGGTCCGAGGCGGCTCTCGGCACGTGGCGAGGGGCCCCGCGTCCGTGGTGAGTAGTAGGACCGCCAGCCAGCAAAAGATGATCAGTGGCGAGGGCAGAGGTCCTTTCGTTGGTGCTGGTGAGCAAGGGGGCCATTGAAGAGAGGCCTGGACACGTACGTATGTGCACGAGGCGGTTCTGGTGAAGGGTTTGAGCTCATGTACAGTAGAAGGACCTCAGGTGGATTTCCTCCCCTGATGTCAACCTTGATTAAAACCTATGTGTGTGATGCCTCGCTTGGGCTAGAGCAAGGAGTGACACTCTAGGCTTGTTCACGCGCCTGACCTTACATTAGCATTTACCGATTTCTAAATTTTTAGCTGGTGGGTTGTTAGGGTCACTCAGGACGAAATGTTTTTGCCTCAACTCTTCCCTGACATGCGGTTTCCGCACTGCCTGCGTATGGTATGAAGGATTCAGTATGCACACCCGGGGCCCTGCGCTGCGTGGACATGTTGCCCCATCTCAGCGCGCGCAAATGTAATGTAATGTAGTACACCCGCTTCGCCTGTAAAAAACTACGGCACTCTCTATCCAGTGCCAGCACCCAACCTCGCCTTCAGATTTCTTCCCTAACGGGGGGTTGCGGAGGGGTAAGGATTTCCGCAGCTGCAGAAACCCCGTCATCCCCCGGTGTGCAGCACTGCGTCAGCTTTGCCGTTTAATAACGCGCATAAGTGAGAGGACGTCGTGCTGCGGGTCATGTGTTGGACGGACGAATGGCGCACGAGGGGCCCTGCCTCGGACACAAAGTCCCAGGACAGTCACCACCGCCCAGTCAGTCAGGCAGCCACGACGCACCATGAAGCCCCATGCCCCAACCCCCCTCCCATCAACAACAGACAGCCCCGCGGGGTATGCGTTACAGTTTTTGATAGTACAACAGACAGGCGGAAGTAGCTGAGCGGCCAAATGTACATGGGTCTGCCCCGCTTTACCGTCCGCGGATGCAGCAGGTTATGAATGAATGATGTGGACTCCGAATGATGCCGGCCAGTGGTGGATCCGAGTACAGTTTGATAGAAAGGCTGGAGGAAGGGACGGCGTACACAACTTTAGATGCGTTTGTTTGGCCCACTTCCCTGCTGTTAGGACACCACTACTAGGGCAAAGCTGCGCAGCCGCTCGCACCCATCATCACCATATCACGTCGTCCAGCACTCCAGCCTTACTTACAGCTGCGGCTGCAGCAGCTGTGTTAGGACCGGCGCAGGTTCCTGCACCTGCACCACCGACTGAGCCCCTAGTCCGCTAGCGCCTAAGTCCGGTCCTGGCATTTGCCCCGGCGCCTGTGTACCCGCCGCCAATCCCTGGAGCTGCTGCTGCTGCTGTTGCTGGTGGTGGTGTTGCTGCTGCTGCTGTTGGTTCCCGTGGCTCGCCACTGTCACCGCCTGTGTGGCTTGTCCAAGGACGCCCTCTGCGGTCGAGCCCGCCGCCGCTGCGGCCATGAGCGCCGCCTGTATCGGCCCCAGGAGGGGCCCCATGCCGCCGCCACCATGTAACGCTGCCGCCGCCGCCGCCGCCGCCGCTGCCGCCCCGCTCGGAACCAGGCCGCAGCTCGCCGCGGCATGATGATGATAAGGCTGGAGCCCACCTGGAGCGGCAGCGGCTGCGGCGGTGGCACCGTCACCACCGCCGCCGGCCATTGCAGCACCATTAGGTCCCGGGGCGCTCCCCGCTCCCGTTCCCCACGCCTGCACTGCCGGTGGCTGCGCCTGCAGCGGCGGCGGTGGTGTCGCATGATGATGCTGGAGCCCAGCACCCGGCTGCTGCTGCTGCTGCTGCGTGGCGGCGTGGACCAGGGCGATAGCTGGCGGCGGCGGCGGGGCTGCCGTGTGTTGCTGGTGCTGTGGCAGCTGGGCCAGTTGCTGTGCAATGGCCGCCAGTGACAGGACAGGAAGCTGCTGCAGCCGCTGCCGCGACTCCAGCTCCACCACCACACTGGCAGCCTCCCCGGGCAGCAGACCCGCCTGCATCAACACCGTCAGCTGCATCGACTGCGGCAGCCGCGCCAACACCTCTCCAGACACGCGTGCCTCGCGGCAGCGCGCAATAGCGACCCACGGGTCCGTCAGCGTGGAGGCGATGACCCCCTCCAAGTCCATCGGGGGTCCAGGAGGGGTCGTGAGCCCTGCCGGGGGCAGAAGGGCTGGGGCCGCTGCAGGCGGTGGCGGCTGTCCCCCAGGCTGTAAAGCGCCACCGGCAGGGGCGGCCGCCGCTGCCGCAGCGGCTGCGGCTGCCGCCGCCGCCGCCGCGTTAACCGTCGACAGGAGTTGGCTGCTGGGGCCTAGGGTACAAGGACGACCGGCGGCCGCAACGGAGGCGGCAGTGGTGGTACCAGGAGGGGCGAGAAGCGGCGGCGGGTTGCCGAGCTGGGCGGCAGCCGCCGCCTCATTGTGGTGTTGGTGCTGCTGATTTAAAGGGCCGTGCAGCTGCGGGTGGTGAAGCGGCTGTAGGGGCTGTACACCCGGTGGTGCACCCGGCGGCGACTGCTGCTGCTCCTGCAAGGGTACCAAGCCGTACGTGTTGTATGCCGCGGCGGGGACAAGCGGCAAACATCTCAACACTAATTCAAATCACACGAAGCCAGCTATGACAGGCAGTACCCCACGGATAAGCCGCCGTGTAGATGTCAAAGGCTATTCCTCAAACCCTTACCCATCCCCGGTGCCTATTTCCCCTGTTTGCTCGCCCTTCTGTCTCTCCCCCTCTCTCCCGCTCTCTCTCCGCTCCGCTCGAGCCCTCTGGTTCTCTCTCTGACCCTCCTCTCACCCGGAAGTGATCCCTGCATGCCGCCTCAAAGCTGGTGATGAGCTCCTTACGGCTCTCCACAAACGCCGCCGCCGGCTTCCCGTAAGCTGTGTGTGCATGTACGTATGTGTGTGTGCGTGTGTGCGCATCCACAGGGACCGGTGGTCAACTCACAGAGCGGTGACTGACAGATGCGACGGAATCAGTGAGAAACCCCGATGCCACACCGACCAACGGAGCACAGGTCAAAAGAGCTCGTACGGGGAAGCAGCAGTGGGAGGGGGATCTGCTGACACACCCACGAAGCTGCCAATTTGGTGGCTCCTGTGTGTGCGCTCCACAATGCTTTACATAACGGTGAATAAACAAGAGGCAAGAAAAGCAAGAATGGTAATGAAATAAAGCAACAAAAGCAGAAGCGCGGCTTCTGCCCTCCATGCCGACGCTCCACTCGCGCGCTCACCGATGGCCTGCGCCGGCGCTGGACCTCCTCCCTCAATGTACATCAGCGTCAGCACCACCGCCTTGCCGCCCGTCCGTACATGAACCTCATTCGCCGCATCGCGGAGGGAGGTGCGGACCTGGGGGGGGTCCAAAGGCGGATTGGGCGGGAATGGGGGGGGGTAAGGGGGCAGGGATGCAGCCCATGAGTCATATGTGTGAGCGAGCGAGTGAGTGAGTGAGAGAGAGAGACAGAGACTATCGGCACGCATATTGACCTGCGCACCTGCGCGTGTGTCAGGGGACCTGATTTGATGAGCCGCTCCAGCTGTGAGTTGCGGCGGTGGGACGCCAGGTCGAAGCCGCAGTGCTCGCACCGGTTGGTGCGGCCGCCATTCAGCTGTTTGCCGCATGCCGGGTTCTTGCAGAAGGACTTGATCTGGTAGCCCTTTGGGTTGCCGCGGTGGCGCTTTTGCTCACGATCTATGTAGGGCCGGAAAGGTGAGGGGAAGGATACGGGAGTTTTCCCCAGGGAAAGAGGAACAGGGCTTGGGGTCCGTGGGCCGGTTCGGCGGTGGCCATGGGCAGGTATGGTGCATAGTTTGCGCACACAGACCTGCTTGCAACTGGTTGAATTTTTCTTCTAGATCTTCGTATACTTCATGCTTAATAGGTGGAGGGCGCGGCGGGCCCGTGGCGGTCGAAATTTCCTCGACGCTTGTTTTAGTCGCTTTTCGCTTTCCCGGCTGTTTCGTTAAGCTTGGATGCTCTGGCTGGACTTGTAATGCCTGGCTGAGGGCTGCGTGCTGCGCGGGCACTGATAGCAGCTGGGCTGCCCCTAGGTTGGCACCGGGCAGCAACGCCGCAAGAGCTGCTTGCAAAGCTTCTGCCGTTAAAATCTGCTGCGGTTGCGCTCTTACTGCGTCGGGAACAGTTCCAGGATCCATTAGTTCGATACTATTACAGGGAAAATGATGTAAAAGTACCGTTACATGATGCGACCAAAGTGCCTTGTGGCATTGTTACAAGACGAAACATGCACAAATTGTATAAAAATATTTGGGTACGAGTAGCACAACCGCATAGTTGGTGGATTTTTTGCGTCTCGGTGTTGACTTCCACTACGGAGAGCACTATCTACTTCATGACATGCCAGCCTAGTAGTATAATCCTGGAAATAATGTTAATGACTTTATGACTACATAGGCAGATGTTCTTCCTGCCTTCCAGGCATGCGGTGCATAGCGCGAACACATATCTGAGCCGCTGCAAACCGTGCTATGCGTGTCGTGCCTGGAACCCTGATACACTCAAGCCGGTGACTGTTGAGAGCTGCACTGATGCTGGAAAGGGCCTTGGTTCCCAAGCTCACGAAGTTAGCACGCATGAGTCCATACCATGCAGTTTGCGATTGTTACAGTGAAGGTCAATCGGGACGCGCAGACGCCCTTCGGATTTTGAACCGTGATGGGCGTACCAAACCATCAGCCTGCTGCAGCTGCCCCTACCGCATACCCCAAAACCCCTCGAAACCCTAAGTGTACACCCTGGAGGGCATTGCTGGCACATCCCCTGCCACACCGGATGCTCCAAACCTGTGGCCGCCAACAAAGCTGTGAGCACAATGTCAAGAGGTTGACATCTACTGTCTTTTCGGCTGGAATCCGCGACCCAAATCCCGCAGGGTCAAATGCAACGCCACTTCATTTGTTCTCTTTGACAAACCGCAAAACCTCCAACGCCTAAATGCCGACCCAAGTATCAGCGGCATCCACAGTCTCGGGCGCACGTGCAGCCCTTCGGCATTTAAGGAAAATCCTCTTCTCCCGGTTTTTTTCAAATGAAAAAGACAAAAGGACCCCCCTACTCGGCGGGTGCCGCCGCCCGACAGGTCACCGTTACACGGACATCCAGGCTAGGCGAACCCCGCTCATCCAGCCCGTGCTGTTGCCAAAGCCGCCCCTCCCGGGCACCGGGTTCTCCGGGTCAGCCGACTTGAGGACGCACTCGCGAAAGCGTTCCAAACCCGGACAGCCCCGTGGGTCGCCACACCAGCTCCAGGTGTTGCAGTACTGCGTTGCGGAATTTCGAATCCAGATCCGCGAATTCATACAAGTGAAACAAAAAAGCAAAAATGCTCGTCTCTTGTGACGTGTGTATTGTGCTTGGTTCCTAGGATCGTTTGCATGGCTCTGAAAGGTAGCGGGGAAGTTATACGGTATGGGCTATGGGCTTATACGGTGTAGCCGTGTAGCTGACAGTGGCCAGCCGGCGCCTGGGTGCTAAAGAATCACGCTAACTACATTACATATCGCCAGTCGGCCGGTGTTATCTGCAAGCCTCCAAGCAAGGCGGGAAGATCGCGGGGGACCTAATTTAGGACAACTTCAGGCAGCCGCACACCACCAGGCGGCTAGTCTCATAAAAAGTCAAGGAGAAATTGTGTAGTGCTGGGAGAATGCGGGTTTGCTGTGCCCACCCCCCAACCCGTATTTCT
Source organism: Volvox carteri f. nagariensis (assembly GCF_000143455.1). NCBI lineage: Eukaryota > Viridiplantae > Chlorophyta > Chlorophyceae > Chlamydomonadales > Volvocaceae > Volvox > Volvox carteri. The sequence continues at coordinate 62,849 of NW_003307583.1, read as the reverse complement.
AATGCTATGTATGTGATGCCATACACCGTCACACATCTCCCACCTGCGTCTTAGCACATAACGCGCAGCAGGCCTCGGGCGTGCCAACGAAGACCCGGGTGCCCGTCTGAATAACCTGGGGAAGCGGGGGAGAGAGTGGTTGGGGGGTGGGGGGGATGGGGGGGTTCAACCAACGCAGCGCAGCCAGCCAGGTGTTGAGATCACTCAGGCGGCCAGTCAGCCTAACTCCCCCCTATCATACGAACACCTACGATGCTCCTGCCCTCACCTCGTTCTTCCCCATCCGTGGCAAATGCTGAGCGCCACGGCCATGCGCCACGCGCAGACCTGTGAGCTCATATGTCCGGTCTGTGCCTCTGTGGTGGGTGGAGACGAACGATAGCCCCGCTGTGCCAAGGCTGCCCAACCGCCTCCCTCACCTTGCCCTGCAGTTCCGTGTCCAGCAACACGGTACAGGAGAAGACGTCGTCGCAGGAGTCCAGCAACGTCCCGTTGAAGAGAGACGGGGGATTCGCACAGTCGGCGTTTGTAAGGCACTGCAGGCCCTCCGGGGTGTACTCGCCCCCAAAAGAAGCGCAAACGCCCTGACGGAGGGTCAGGCAGCCGCAACTTTAAGTCCAGCGGCCGCTCTGGTGTCTACGAAGCTCGGGTCCTGCGGGCTCCACCCAGAATGCTGACACCGCTTTCCCTACCGCGCACACACGCCCTCCCTCCCCACACCATCCCCCCCCCCACACACCACTCCCCCAGCCCCCACACATATTCCCGCTCTCACACACAATCACTCTCTCCCGCACACACATCACTCACACAAATACGGATATCCTTGCAATATTCCCCGCGCCGACGTGGAAGCCATCCCAATGCTGCCTGCCCTGCCTGCCTCCTGTATGCGGTTGCCATTACCCGAAAGCAACGGTCACGTCACCCGCGGCCAAACCTCTTCCTGGCTGTTTAGAACCCCCTTGTTTTAGATCCGCACTATTACCCCTAGGTGGGCCCCCCTCGCCCCCACGCACCCGGAAACGGTAGCCCTCCATCGTGTAGTTGGTACAGGTGCAGAAGGTGACTCCCCAGTCCACACCAGCGCTGTCCTGCACGCCCGGCTCTGTCGTTCCACTCATCCAGCCGGTGTCCTGATTAGGCAGGTTCAGTACGCGAGGCCACGGGGGCCTGTTCGTGGCAGGCCGCTCCGCATTGCTAGCGTTGTCGTACTTGAGCCAGCACTGGCGGTAGCTGCTCGGACGGGGTGAATGGCACATGGGAGAGTGGTAGTTTTGGTGTTGGTGTCCGTTGTTCGTTCATGGAAAAATTTTGATACTATTGAAGTAGGAGGGGGCATCGAGGTCACCTCCTTTACATCATACCGTCTCTTTCCATGCATCTCATGCACATGCCCACCCTTCTTGACAATAGCACCGCCCGATGCTAAGTAGTAGGTACTCTTCATCTGTAACCTTTTTCCATGTGGGAATGAGGTAGCCTTAGCCGTTGGCTAACGGCCACTGGCGCGCCTCCAAGTGCCGGTGCATGGACCCAGACCTTGCGCCATCCAGCGGAGATGCAGCCCCGATCCCCCCCTTTCCATCTCTCTTGTTTTTCTGTTACTTGTTACCAGTTAATCAATAAATCAATCCGTAAAGTGACGTGATCTCAAACAACTAACTAGTTATTCCCTTGGCGGTAGGTACAAAATACGAGAACGTACGTTTCCAGATCGTTGTACTGCTGTGTTGTGAGAGTACTCGCACACCCTGACGGCACGGGGCAGAACACCCACAGGTTGCAGCCCGGGGTGCTAACGCAAGCGTCCCGGCAGTCGCTGGCCGTCATCGTGTCGAAGCGGCGCGCCGCAGCGTCCACTAATACGGCTCCTTCCACATCCCGGTTCACGACAGCCACGAGACGCTCCGGCGGCCTGGCGGCTGTAGCAGAAAGAGGGAAGGCAGAACGCGCGGCAGAGCGACACGGCCCAAGGCCGCACGCGGTTTGCTCGCAGGGCTAAGGTATTCCGCGGGCTGCTACAATAGAAAAGAGCTTAGCACATGTTGAGATACTTTGTTTGCCTGGGGATCAGAATTGCAACTTTCCTTCCGCGACGCGGACTGGAAATCGATGATGTGCGGGAAGGATCGGAAACTCACCGAGCACAGGTTCCGTCGAAAACATGATGGCTGACAGGAGCAGAAACGCCCCAAACCCTAACATGTTTCCTTGTGATTGTTACCACAGTGAAGTTAGATGGTTGTTGCTTGAAGTTTGCTAGAACCAAGCACCAACCTTCGCACCGCACCTATGAGTAGAGAAGCTGCGTGTCGAGGCAGGCCGTTAGCCGTTGGCGAAGTGGTTCCAATGCATGCGGCGCTCCCTTGGACTGGACGGGGAGGTGGGCCCCACTCCCAAAATGTTCTTCCACAGGCGATCACCGCTTCACAGCAGCTGGGACCGTACTTTGGTTAGTCTGATGTGGTAAAAGGTACGTGCTATGTAGCTCTCTTTCTGCTGCGGTTGCTGCGTTGCTCAGGGTTTGAGGCAGAGGCATATCAGCGCATTGATCCCTTTGGCCTGCAGGTAATTCTATCAGCCATCAACAATATAAAACTCTTACACGACAGACCTGATGCAGCGTCTGCTGACAAGACGGCCGCATGAAGACGGAACCGCGGTAACGCACTTCGTTTTTCAGTCCCCGCGAACTCCCCATGGAAAGATATTTCTCTCCCAACGTTGAAGGCACGAGACAAGGGATGGTAGTGCGCTGCTGTCGACGCCAATCCTTACACTTGCATTTCTTGGGGAATTCCCCTTATAAGTTATGATGGCTGGCAAGGAGCAATGCCATGCGCCAAAGAGATAGAATGCCCTACACATGTTACTTTTATCTATCGCGAGCACTAAAACCTCAATTCAAAGCCCATGGGCTGCCTCTATTATGGGGGGCAACGTGGGGTGCACAACGTACGCTATAAACGTAACAGAGAACCCTATCACGCAGACGGCACTCCGGGAGCCCAAAGCGAGAGAACGTGGGGACCATGCCATGTGAGACTATTCCTGTGCGAGGCTTAAGGAAAACCCGCCGCACTAATCCATGGTCCTCGCACCCCCTGCTGCCTGCATGTGTGCACTACCATGCGTCACCCCTCCGGAGCGAGATGGTGCACGAGCATGCTCAAAAGTGACTCTTGACACTTTCTTCGCAAAAAAAGCTGTGGCCTGCAAAAGCATATTGCCAACAATTTGTACGCTGCACACATACATCATACTAGAGCCAAAACGCCCTCGTCATCGCACACATAGTGCCGAATCGCCGCAAGGGCTATGCAAAGCAGCGGTCATTCAGAACAGAATGGCACCAAAAATCTCGGACAAAACCAATTGCAACAACTGTTTGGGGCATAAGGGCCCATGGCCGCCTGCTCGCGTGCCATGCGCGTCCCCAAGGTTAAAAAACCAAGAGCGAGCTCTTAACATATCGCACGAAAAGAATCTTTATGCAACAGCAGGGCGGCAGCATGCCTTCGCTTCGGGGACCCCTGGCGCCCCAGACATGCCCGACACTGCAGCAGCCACTCTCATAACTGGTAGGCATAAGGTCATACCTGCAGCTGCCGATATGACTACTTAACAATGTATATCAGACGACAAAATGTTTGGGACGGAAACCTGACAAACAATTCTTCTAAACAAACTGTGTCGTGTAGCACACGCACACACCTGATGGCACACGTCCATGCCTCATCCACTCTCGATGCAACCCCGAATTCCAAGGCGCGGCTTTAAGACGTGGCAAACTCTCGTTTACTCGGCGTCTCACCGGGTTCTACCATATCCTCAGCCAATCACGAGGACTGCCAGTTGGTGAGGAGCTCGCCATCGCTCCAATTGTTCGAGCCTACACGCCGATCGCCAAAGAGCTCGCACCTCTGTTTTCTTTAGGGATTCACCTGCCCTTAGGCCTTGGCGAACGGGCCGACGCTATCCCACAGCAGTACCTTTTCACAGCCATACAGCCTTGCGACAGATTAGGTGACTACGCAAAAAGGTGTAATAGTTCACTACGCAAAAGCTAGTTTTAGCCGTCGGAAGGAAAACTACAAAAGCGAGGAGCCGAAGGCACCAGACCAAAAAACGCAGAAGCCAACTAAGCAGATTCATCTACCCGCATACATGGATTCCACATTTTCTTTCTTTTTCAATAGGCCATGTAACTCTCAACAACGTGCACAGAGCACTACTTCCTCATGCGGAAGAGGCCGGCAGCAACCCAGCGCCGGCACAGCTAAAACGACCCCTGGAGGTGGTGACCCAGAGCTTATAACGTCAATTCCACACCAACAAAGCCAGGGCGGCGATGCGCACTTAGGGATCACCAGCCAGAGGGTTGTCATGTCCAGCTCACTTTTCACACTCCTTGAGGTCGAGCTTGTTGAGCAGGATCAAGAAGCGCTTCTCGCCCGGCACGCTCCAGACGAAGCCTAGCTCCGCACCACCCGTTACTGGGGAGGCGCCTACTGCGAAGACCAGCAGCTCGCCATCCACCCAACGAGGGCTGCGAAGGTAGGAAAGGAGGCAGTAGGGGACACAAAGGGGACAATCACAATGAGGCAACAGTGCAATTAGGCCATCGACAGTGCCGTCTACTCCACCCAGACCGCACCTGCACGTGTGTTTACAAACGTCATCACGGAATGTCAAAAACATCACACAGCTAGCATGTAAAGCCGTCCTTATTTGACCGATCAACCCATCAGGCCCTTGGCCGCGTCTGCCATTGCCGTGGGTGTACCGTGTTTTAGCTCCGCAATCGCAGTCCATCCAACCCTAAGGTGAACCGGTTACCCGTCTTGCCCCACCCAACGCGTTCTTTCCAAGGCTGACCAGGCTGACCTACTTCCCTGCCTCATTCCGGTCGATGCGGCGCCCTTACCTCTTGTATCCCGCCATGGCGACCCTCCCCTCCCCTTTGTAGCGCGCCACAATGCCCAGCTCGTCTGGGTACACGTCCCGCGAGTCGAGACGGTGGCGACGGCCCACCTTGGCGCGGAACGACACCTCGCCCGCAGGCACGTTGGGGTCACCCGTCACCTTGGTAGCGCACACCACCTCCTCGCCGTCCTGCATCGTACGACTCAACTGGATGAGCTCAGGGCCGTGGGGCCCAAACGCGCCCAGGTACAGGCCACAGAATGGGTCGGAGCGAGGCAGGTCGGTGGGAATGCGTGCATAGGAGATGCGAGTGGCGCCCAGTTGGGAAGAGGTGGGGGAGGAAGAGGATGAGGAAGAGCGCACGGAGGCAGGCGAGGAGGCGGCTTGGAGGCGTGCCGCAGCTGCCGCGGCGGCCTTCTGCGCCGCGATGGCGGCGGGCGACGGCACGGTTGCCGTAGCAGAGGAGGAGCCGTCGGCCGCCAGCTCGCCGTTGACGAGGCGCTGGGCGAGGGTGCGCAGGGCGGTGGCGAGGTGCTCCGGGGGCACACGCCGTCCGGCGCGAGCAGCCTGCAAGCAAGGGCGTGTGGGCCTTGTTATCGACAACTCTTACATGCATCGAGTGGCAGGGCGGCCAGTGGCATGAAGTTGCACCGAACATAAGGATCATTTCCACGACGGGACATTTGCATGCGTTTCTTCATTTGTACTAGGAGTAGCTGTTGCTCCCCAGATAGATTAGCAACATCCGCCGTAGCGGAAACGGGCCTTCACGGCAACCCGATGTTATAGGTGATCATTCACAGTTAAGCCGTGCTGGCCCCTACAATGCTACAATCATGTTACCAGCGCCCTACCAGCCTTCTATGGGCGTGTACTCCGTATCTGACTGACTACTTTCAAAGGGCACCACAGCCCGGTTACAAATTTACCTGCAATTGCGCCACCCGCTCAGCCAGCCTGTCAAAGGTGTCCTTGCTGGCCCTGTCCTTGGACTGCTCAGACCCAGCCGCCGCTGAAGTGCCGGCACCAGCGCCCGACAACCGCCGGTGCTCTTCCGCTTCCCGCTGCTGCTGCCGGATGAGCCGCCCCACTGGAATCTCAATCAGAATGCGCTGCTCCTCCGCGTCCGACACTGACGTGGCCACGGCGTCTAACTTGCCGTATCCTGTAGACAACATGTCGAACGACACACTCAGCGCTCTGTCATCCTCGTCGTCGTCGTCCGCATCCGCTGCCCTGGCAGCCGCAGCGGCCTCGTCCGCGGCATCCAGGAGGGATTGCCCTCCAGTTCCCACGCCGGCCTTCCCAATGTCCGGCAACTGTAGCTCAACCTCCACCACCGGCGCGTCCACGGTAACGGCAGAGGTCGCCGACGCAGCAGTGCGCCGCTGCGATTCAGCGGAAGTGTCGATATCATCGCCGGAGGAGTCATCCTCATCGATTGGCACAGCCGCCCACCGCGACAAGTCCACACTGCTGCCACTGGAGGCTATTAGCTCGTTGTCAACACCGGCCGCCGCAACCGCGACCGCGCGGGCGGCATCGCCCATCTCCTGCTCCAGCACTGTGAAGGTAAAACGGTCACGGCCTTGCATGGCCACTTGCGCCGGGATGCGCGTCAGCTCGGTCAGGACATCGTCTTCATCGCCGTCCTCATCATCGTCGTCGTTGGGACGCTTGGCAGACCCCAGAGCGGCTGCACCACCGGATGGACGCGACCCGACGTTCCCTCGCGGCGCCGCCGGCTTCGGTCCATCACCCTGGGGTGTGATGAAATCAAAGGCAACCCAGTATCCAGTCAGTGGCTAACCCATACGGCAATCGCCAACAAAGATACAGCAGCGGCCGGAGCAGCCCACCATGAGCAGGGGCAGTTTCATCTTGCACCATGCTGCATGATAGCGCGTTTCCCCCCCACCCCAAAAAGCCCTAATATGAACAGCAGACTGCGCTCCTTTGCCCTGCTAGGCTCCCGCTAATAAACGCTTTCCCCCTCAGCCATGTTTACCGTCACCTCAATCTCACCCCCACCTAAGCCACCTCGTCCAGGCAGTGGCTGCTCGCGAATACCTGCGTTAGCTACCCTGCACTGGTTCCCGGCTACACCCACCGCCAGGGCAGCCATCGCAGCGCGCATTTCCTCCTCCTCCCAACTGCTGAACTCCGACTTGATGGGCTTTGGCGGCAACACGCTGATGCGCGCGCTGCCATCACGCGCCACGTGGATACTCAGACGCACCACACTGGCGGGGTTCAGCTGCGTCGCACCGCCCTTGGTCGCGTCCGCGTCCGCGCCCTCGCTGCCCTTCGACCGGGCATCCTTTCCGCCACCTGCCGCCTTTGCAGCCGGTGGCCGCAGAGCCACGGCCTGATGCACCAAAAGGTTCGGCACCAGTTGCTGCTGCTGCTGCTCGCAGGCTGCGGCTGCCACGCCCTGGCCGTCGGTGGCGGGCTGTTGCTGCTGCTGTTGCCGCACAAAGACCTCCAGCATCGGCGTGCCGATCGTGCCGCTGCCCAGGCCGCCGCTCGCGCTCGTGCCCCGCGCCGCATTGCGATCCGTTGCCCTGTCCAGAAGCTGCACCAGCTTGTTCTCGCGCCAGCCGTTCATAGCGGCGATGTCGCGTGCCATGTAAATGCGTCCAGTCCAGCGGCCGAACTCGGGCTTCACGTGCAGCAGGTGGCCCTGGAAGTCTTCGGGACCGTCCTTGCCCGCCCACCAACCCGCCAGACCGACAAGCCCCCGGTCGCGCAGGTCCGCCGCCGCCCCATATTGTTCCGTAGCCAGAGCTTCCTAGCGGGTTATGAACGGGCAAACACGCACTGTGGCGGTCGCGCGACTAGCCATGCAAGCTTCAGCCATTTGGTCGACCCAAATCCAGGAAGCCGTCAGCTTTCGGAAAGCTACTGATTTACTTCTATAACCAGCCAAAAGATCAGCTGCACTATGGTGATAATCTTCACGGGAAGCCTGTTGAACAGGTTGAGCAAGGGGATATCGAGTGCCTGCCGCTCCGCGGTTCGACACGACGGCAAAGTGCCACTCTTCTCACCTGCAGCTGGCGCTGGACCGAAGCCACCGTGTCTGATGACTGAATTTCCTGCAGCTTGCGCTTAAAACGAGCAGCATCTCCATATTGTTCCTGGCGTACGGCAGTGTTCAGCTCGATCTGGACGCGAGGGCGAAGAAAGTATCCACCACCATGTCAGGGGCAACACGTGAAGGACTCAAGAGTAGAGTCCAACCATATATTTCAAGCTGGGAATGAAAGCGCGCGACGGTTTCTCTTGTGCGCGGCGGCGCCCAGGGTGACGGTGCCGTGCGTAACCGGTGCAGGGTTGTGGCTTGTAGGGTCCACCATGGCATTATTTTTGCCATCACGGCATGTACGTGTGTCATGGCGGCAACAACTACCTAGCGGCCTTGCAACTGGGTCATGCAAGTCCTCGCGTAGCCCGTACCAAGGTAGTTTCGCCAAGGGGCCTTGGTCGATCCTGCTCGGGCGCACACAACCCTACCTGGTAGTGGGCAGCGTCTTCCGCCAGCTCGTCCATTGTATCAAAGTGCTTGAGCCACTCATCCCAGCTGGAGCGCGAGCTTGTCTGTAAGAGGTCGCCCGCGTTAACCCTCTCCCGTTCGCCCTTCAGCGACGGCGCCGCACGTGCATGCGAGCTCTCCCTGAACTCAAGTTGTGACGTTGAGTCGCCGATAATTTTAGGATTCAAGGCAGCCGATGCTCCCTACCAAATGGAGGCAATATCGGGACAAAAAGGTAAATATTGTGCTTAGCGCCTGGCAACTTATAAAGTGCTCACAGCCGTCTTTGCCAGATAGGGGTATACGACTCTATACTTAAATACGGTTTACTCGTCTTGCCTGAGATCCGCCGTCCGAGAGCGCTGCGCAGGAGCAGGAAACACCGCGACGCGACAACGCCACCATCGCCGGAAAGGGCCGACAGGGAAGCAAGGGCCTGGGCAGACGTTGAGGACATTGTCCCACGTTGAAGGTGCCAAAAGGCCGGCGCGCTGAAGGCCAAGCTACGCGGTCCATATAGCCGACCTGCAAACATTAATCCGCAAGCAGTTCAGGCAGGCCGTAGCAGTCAGCAAACGCCCTGCGTAACACACTCTTAACTTGTACAAACCTAAAGATGGAACCTATGCAGGACCGGCACGCTACAACTTTGAGTCCGCTGAGCTTTGTCGATAGCCAGACCAATTTCAGGACCTCCCCGCGGCCGGCTCGCACGAGGGCTTCCAGTTGCCAAGATGCATATCTCGACACAATGCATTCCGTAGCGGAGGCGCGGCGTATCCGTCCTGGTCCAAACTTACCTAAAGGTTTGAGGATAACGTATGTCACCTTACGGTACCAGGAGCGGATGAAGAAACAGATAAACAAATCTACTTTTTCCTTATGCGTTGGTTTTCAAATAAAACGAGGTCAGGGTACACCTGTGATTCCCACAGGATAACTTTGCTCAGGTCCTCTGCAAGGAAGAAGGCGTTCCAAAGCACAGGACAGGATTACAGTCGCGGCCAAGTATCAAAAAGTCTTTCACCGCGTCGCCAATTGGTAACCCGCATGAGAGGGCACAATTTACAACTTCATCAGGGCGCCGTACCATCCTTTCGAGGCAACCGTTCAAGACCTTCATGGGTAACTGTTATACCGTGAAATACTATCCACCTACTCCGATCGAATCAATGCTTATATTCCAGTAACGACAGCCGGGGGAGGGCACATCTCTACGGCAGCACCGGCCGCATGCCGAGCAGTCTGTGCACCAGCGCCAGCTGGATGCAGGCTGAGAGCCTCGAGTACAATCTTCGCTACCCGTGCGACGCTGTTATGGTTTTGCCCCGTAACCAGGACGCCATCGCGCAAGGCGTTCTCCTCGTTAATGTCCGCGCAGCAAACATTGGCCCCAAGCTCCTTAAGTTTTGACTCCAGCTGGAATGGCATTGAACCTGGCAAGGGATTTCGAGGGCATCATTTGTTAAGCAGATTTTGCCAAATGCCATAAACATTGGACAGGCGCCCCTTGTCGGGGTCCGAGAATGCTCGGGGGTGCCTAAGCGTCCCACATCGGCACATTCCCTAGCCCTGGAAAGCGCAGCCAGTCAGCTGTTGTAGCTGAGCGCTCATCCGCCTTAATTGAAAGCTACCCTAATATACCTCGGTGCCCCACCGCTAACCTGCAGCACCCGTCTTCTCCTCCTCTGCCTGGCTAAAGCACGCAATCGTCTTTCCTGCCACGAGCGGCTTGCCGTCGGCGTCTTTAGCACCAAGCAGGCCCGCGGGCCCGTGGCAAACCGCAGCCACCAGGCGACCTGCAACCACGCTTTGAATATGCATCATGAGGAGGCACCACACCAAACTAAGGGGCGCGTAGGCATAGGCGCAAGCAAACTTGTGCAGCGTTAGAAACCACGTGGATAAACACCTATGCAAAGCGGTATGCCCTCTTGTTCCCTACACGGGGACCAAGCACGGGGTAACATACATGGCGCGTACCGTGCATGGCCGCTTCGCCCACCACCGTGGCCAGCTCGGAGCTGTGCGGCATGTCGCCCATGGCTCCCTGACCTCCCGCCAGGAAGATGCAGTCGTAGGCGGCGGGCTGCTTGACAGATGACACGGCCACCGACTCGCGTAGCTGCAACATTGCCGCCTCTAGAGGACGGTGGAAATGCAAAAGGGAGGGGGTTAAAAGCAGATGTAAGGGAATATAATGCAAGGAGCGACAGGCGGCAGATCAGACGATGAAAAGAATAGCTTGGTAGGAAAAACGGGACGCGGAAAAAAATCCCGACTAGCACGAACGCAAGCGCCACATACTAAGGTGATCGAGTGTGGGGATCAACGGGCAATCCATGCGCCGCAGGTAATCATGGTGCGATAAATAAGAGGTGTGGTCGGACGACTTGCCCTTCAGATACCTGATACCATATCAGGCTACCTCCTGAGCCCAGTTACTGAGAGCCAGAGACGCCAGCCCGGCTTCCGCCCCAGTCTTCTCATGAAAAGTACTCAATTAGACCTACCACTCTCGCAGTGCAATCAGACGCAACTTTGTATCGCACATGCAAGCGCGGTCGAGCCACCAAGGCAGTGCACTGCACCGCAAACCGCACACCCACCATCCGCAAGGAACCGGCCCAGCTCCGGGTGCCGGGCCTTCTCCGCGTCCGTGAGACCAGCCTGGTCGACTGGAATCTCCCCCCCCGCCAGGCTGCACAGCGTCACATCGTAGCCGCCATTGCGGAATATGTAGTACGGTACGGCAACCTCGCTCAGCCTGCGGAAAGACGGGTGCGGGGTGCGTTAAGATGCGAGGGTAACGACAGCATGGGCAGCAGCGGCAGCGGCGGCGGGTGGTTTAGGAAGCGGCCCGCGAGCGAGGTTGCGAAATGCGAGGGGGTCCGCAGGGCCCTTCCCTGCCCTTCCCTGGCCTATGAGCCGTGTCGTTACAGTCCTCAGGACGTGAGTGATTTCGAGGTGATTACAAGAGCAGCTGTGTAAGGTTGCGGCCGAGGTGTGTGAAGAGGCGCGGGATGCACACCACGCAGACGGTGCGCGCGTCGCGGAAAGCCATTGCTCGCTTGGTTCTCTTGCTGCGAATTTTCGGTGCCGGCAACAGCGGCTGCTGTAGTCAATGCCGGCGACGGCAGGGGCCCGGCGGCGGCAGAGGCGGCGGAACCACGAGCAAAGAACGCCGACTCGCCAAATTCATTCGTAGTCCGTAAACGGTATGTAATACGTTTTTGCTACTCATACGCATGAGAAATTTGCAATGCTTTCGGCGCCTAAGCCGAACGCTGGATTGAACCAGCCTGGCCTGCCCGCCTTTACAACATTGTGCAGCACACCGCCAAGACGCACTAGCAGTACGCACGCGCAATCCGAGAGAGAGCGTGGCGCGATTACAGGTAGCAAGATATCACGCAAATTGAGCACACAAATTCAGCCAGGCCAACCTATCTTACCAAACGCCGGTGTCCTTCCGATTGCCCACGGAGCTGCAGGAGGTGCAGATCAAGAGCACCTGGCCCTTGACCACGGCATTCTTCATCAGCTCGTGCTCGTGCATGGCTATGGACGCAGCTTTTTGATTCAATATAGACGTGCTCCGGAAACAAGATGACGAAGTTCACAGCTTTCCGGGACCCCTGGGTCGCAATAAAACCTTTTGCAGATCTATCCCTGCCTAACGCACAAGCCGTAAAGATGCTTAGCGTGCTTGCGATGCAAAAAAATTGTTAAGACAAAGGGATCTTTCGTAAAAGATGAACAGATGTATTGCGTGGACCCCCTAAGGTACGACTTTGTTCCCTGACGGAAGAGAATTTACCTGTCCAATGCTCCCGGATTTAGGAAAACGTAAGGCAAAGGTGTCATAGGTAGCTAATGGTTTGCATGCCTTCTGAAACATATTTCATATTAGGAAATTGCAATCATGAGTAGTGGCGAAAGCCCCGGAGTGGCGGAGCCATCGGGCGCAAGACTGCATTTGGGTCCAAAGCTGTCATCGCTCCCACGCAGCCTGCGCAACTTACGTCGGGGGAAATCTTCAAAACAGGTCAGATCATTTTTTTGTTGATAGGACCGTCATGGAAAAGCTCACGCTGACGCGCACTTGAGGAAAACGCGATTGAACAGCCAAGGCTTGGGTGACCCGGGGGACCGCCGCCGGCAAAGTAGTACCTTGTTTTCTTTCGGACGGATTTTCCTCACCTGCAAAGGGCACAGCTGAAGGTACCTGATATCTCTTTCCTACAATCAATTAAAGAATGTTGGATTTGCATGTTTGTGCGCAGGATTTTGTACTCTTGAACGGGCAGCTTTTTGGCCCATCGCTTCCTGATGACGCAGCAGCCCTCCGTGTTGTGCGTGTGGGAGGCGGCTCCGCTCTGCGACGATTGGGACGCAGCCTGGGCCGGGGAGGCAGCCAAGCCAACAGAGAGCTTGATGCGCTACCAACTTACAATTTAATGGGGCATCAGCACCAAGGGCCATCTTCAACATCTCTACCAGTATTATTATCGGCATCATCATCCCCAGAATCGCCATCAGGAGGTGTTCTTGCGGTTTGGAATGGCCCGGTGCTGCTGGTCTCGAAGACTATTCACCTTCACAAGGGGGCCCCAAAGGAGGTGAGGAAATCGGGCGGCCATACAAAGCAACTAAAAGTACACAGTAAAGTTGTTTACGATTTTTACGGGCTGAGAAATGAATTAAGATATAGAAGAGTGACGTTACAGCGAATTGTTGATTTGCCAACATGGCTAGTAAATTCGCCTTAATTAAGCTCTGGATCTAAATTAATGTTAAAACGCAGCTCTCATAACAATAATCACAACGCCTGTCCTTTAGCCTCGGCCCTGCGACACACGAAAAAGCGCATCCCGCATATTTCCCTGGGGAAACTCCTCCCACCATGCTCGCAGGCTTTAGTAAACTTCCAGCTTCAGTACACCACCGTCGCCGCCGGCTCGTCTACAGCCGATACGGCCCCAACTGCTGCTACAGCCCCGGCACCAGAAGGTACTACCGGGGTAGTCGCGGCGTCCGGCGCATCATCGCCGCCGTCGCTGGCGGCGCCGTCCTCAGCTGCGGTACGGCAGCCGCCACCGTCGGATTCCGAGTGGCGGGTGGTGCCTGGCGTTGTGGCTGACGCCAGCTTGGATCTGGCGAAGTATCTCGACTCCAGGGAGACGGCGCCGGACAGCGCGGAGCTGACGTGGCCCATGAGTCGTACATATTGGACGAGTGCCGACGGCGCGTCGTCGTCGTGCAGGGCCTCAAGCTATGCGTTGAAGGTGCGATAGGGGTGCAGCGGCAGCGGTAACGGACGTCGCTTGTGACGTGTGCCCGGAAGGCAATGGACCCACAACGCCCCGAAAAATCCGTCTGGCAAGCGTTATGAAAATGAAAAATATATTAAAAGATAATTATTTTTTTTGGCCCCCGCTTTTTTTATCCCCCACCCGGGAAAGCACCGAGGCAATCGCAATAGCTGGCAAGGTGGTGATTCTATCGGCACAACATCGCTTGATGTTGTCGTTGTGTGACTGTATCTCTTGACACCCACGAAGCTGAGACTCGCATTTCCTTGCACGGGATCCCCTCGTGCTAGGAGCACGAATGTTTTGCAGCCTGCTGACCTTTGACCGTTGGTTGTTGGTCGTTGGTTGTTGGTTGTTGGCAAAACCGCAGGTTTTCGTGGTACGTCTGGCTCCGGAGAGCAGGGGCACGGGGTTGCGGCCTTTCCTAGGCGAATCAGGTACGACACCCCCAGGTTTCCCTAAGGGTTTTAATTATACGGAGGCATGCCGTCGCGTTTGCTAATAATAGTAAAATTAGCAAAAGCGACGGCATGCATGTCAGACGTGCTGAATTTCCCTTCGCTCTGCTGCTGTTGCTGCTGCTGTTGCTGTTGCTGCTGCTGCTGTTGCTGCTGCTGCTGCTGCACCAGCCCCAGTCGTCCCCGCGTGCATATATACGTATGTATGTCTGTATACTAATTTGCGTAGTTTCGTATTGTCATGATGAGCACCGACACGTATCGTGGTGCTGCTTCTCTTATATAATTCTGCTGTATTTGCTACCGCCGCTGCTGCTGCTGCTAGCACTAGCTCATTGTGCCGTATTGCCGTACTGTCGATCCTGCAGGCCGCACCAGGGTGCCGTGGTCCTCGGTAGTGTCGGTTGTGTAGCGGAACCAGCTGGGAAAGGCCAGCTTGCCTGTGCCGTACACGCACTAACTAGCCCACCCCCACCTCAATCCACCCCTGCCATCCGCCACCCCTGCCGGCGCAGCCCTGCCGCGGCCCCAGTCCGGCGGCCTGGTCCTGCCCACCCTGGAGCTCGACAGCCCAGCCCCACAGGGCACCCCAAGATCCCACAGCCGCAGCCGCAGCCGCAGCCGCAGCCGACGTCGCCTGCCGTCCCGTACCGGCTCCGCCAGGTCTGACGTCACGACTGCGTCGCTGCCGCCGCTGGAGACCGAATATCCCGCGGCGGAGGTGGAGGCGGGAGTAGTGGAAGAAGAGGCGGTGGTGGCGGAAGAGGCGGCGCCATCGCGGCCCGGGCTGACAGACGCCGAGATGGATCGTATCATCTATGCGACTGTTGGTACGGCAGTCGCGGCTCATGAGGTTGCGGCTGTTGCGGGTCGCGGGGCGGATGTCTGCACACGGGAGCCGGAGGCACTGGTGGCGGCGGCGCGGAGCTCCAGCGAGGTGGCGGGTGCAGGGGGCCCCAGCGGCGGGGACAGCCAGGACGCTGACGCCGCTGCAGCGGCGGCCGTGGCGCCAGCGGCGGCGGCGGCGCCTCTTAGAGTGTCGCCTAATGCCATGTTGCGCGCGCTTCAACAGGCCAGCCAGCAGCTGCCACTGCCGCCGGGACACGCGGCGCCGCTGCACCCCGCAGCCATCGCTGCAGCGGAGGCCGTCGCCGCCATGACGGCAGCCGCAGCCGTCGCCAGCGGCAAATTCAACAGCGCCGGCAGGATGCGCTCCGGTCCTAACCCCGCGCGGTCTTTGGTGCCCAGCTCCATGCCGACGATCACGATTCGGTCCGCCGGGTGCCCATTGGAAAGCCCCTTCAAAAACGGACCAGGGGCCCCGGAGGAGGCGGCGGCGGCGGCGGCAACGAATGTCAGAGATGGACGGGTTGCGTTTCTGGGTCCAGACGCCGTTCAGGCTGACGTGATGGGAGATTCACTGGAATTCGACGTGGAGATTGCGCCGCGGGATCACCCGATTGTGGGCTCCCTGGAGCTCAGTTCCGGCAATCGCATGAGACCCGAGGACGTCGGCGCCGCCGCGGCGGCGGAGGCGCTGTTTGCCGCGCGACAGGGCGCGGCGACGCCGGTCGTGCTGCCGGTGCTGGGCCGCTGCGGCAGCGGCAGCTTAGGCCAGCGCAGGGGCCGGGCTGCAGCCGCCGCTGCAGCGGCGGCGGCGCCGTACAGCCCTCACAATTCGGGTTCCGTCAGCGCACCTAGCAACTCTGTGGGATGGTTGGTTGGAGCCCAAGAAGCTGTACGGGGCGTCGGCAGCGGCGTCGGCAGCGATGGCAGCGGCAGCGGCGCCGGCGGCCCGGACGACGCTGGCATATCCATGTTCAGCGACCTGGCAGCGCCGCCGGCAGGGCCGTACAGCGCGGGTGCTGGTGGCGTCGGCGTCGGCGTTAGTGGCCGGCGGGATGCTGTCGTGCTGAGAGGCGGCCCACAGGCATTGCCGCAGGGGCAAGTAGACATGGTGGCCCACGGTACGGCGGCGGCGGATGACGCGGCGCAGGCGGCGGCATCCGTTGGCGCTGGCGGGGCTGGATTTTGGGTCCTACACGGCGGCGATGCCGGGGGGGGATCAACGCCACGACCGCTGCTGCATGTGCCCTGTACCCCCTTGGCGACAGCGCACACGGCAGCGGTGGCGGCGGCAGCTGCAGCTGCGGCGAATGGCGGAGGTATTGGTAATGGGGGCAACAGCAACAGCAGTAGCAGCGGTGGCGGCACCGTCATTGACAGTGGCGGCGGTCGGCGTACGTGGGTCTCACGGGGCTCGTACGGCAGCGGCGCCAACAACGTTGCCGACAGCAGATGTGGGTTTGGATTTTTGGAAGAAAGAAATACCGGATCTTAAATCAACGGGGGATGATCGGATCCAAAGGAGTTGGATCCAAATCACCTTCCCTAGAGCAGAAATGACGCAGCTAGGGCGTAAGGGTCTTCTTGCGGCTTCTTAACAGGCATGCATGCTTACGTACGTACATACGTGCATACATACGTACATACATACGCTGCGGGACGCCAAGAAGGGTTGCTCCAGGGACCAGGCGAGCAGGCAGGTGTGCTCGTGACCGCCACTGCCGCCGCTTGTGCTATGTCCTGTATGTGTGGATGGCGTTCTCCTGCGGCGGCCCGATCTCCCTCAGCTAAGCTAAGCGAACAAGAACCTTTTTTTTTGGCTACACCCATACACATCGGGCCGGCCGTTGTGCACAATGCCCTCGGTGACAGTACAAATAAGGTTTATCGAGTCTTTTGGATTTCCTGATTTCCTCATGCTGCGGCAACTTAAAAACTGAAGCCGTTGTCCGTTGTCCGTTGTCCGTTGCTGCCGCCTCTTCGCACCTGTCGATGGCCAACTGCACCGCACAGGCACTGGGGCGCCCTACCCCGCTCCCAGTAGCGGCCTGGCCATCAAGCCCAGCGGCGAAATCACCGGCGTACTGGACCTCTTCCCACAGCCCGCCGTCGACCTGGGGCCGACTCCGCCACTCTCCTCCCTCCCGCCGTCACCTCGCCACCCGCTGCTGCCGCCGCATGCAGCGTCGGTATACGACCTGTACGACACAATCACGCCGCACCGCAGCGCCGCCGTGGCTGCTGCGGCAACCGTCACGTCGACCTCAGAGGCCCCGCCGCTGTCGCCGCCGCTGCCGCTGCCGCTGCCGTCGTCGCCGAGCGGCGATGTCGGCGTTGCCGTCGGCCCGGCGATGGCGCTCTCCGGCTTCGAGGTGATGCGCGCTGTGCTGTCCGGGGACCCGGAGGCCATTTCCAGGGCAGCAGCCGCCAAGCTAGAAGCGGAAGCGGAGGCCATGATTTGGGTCGGAGCCGCAACATCAACATCAACATCAACACCAACACCAACACCACCAGTTTTGAGCCCTGAGGTCGACTCTGCGGATGTAGAGCAGTCGGCGTCGGCAGCAGCACCGGCTATTGTGCCGACGCTGGGTGTCGTACTCAGCGTTCCGGCAGCAGGCGGCAGCGGCGCCGTCGAGGAAATCACCAGTGCTGATGGCGGTAGTAACAGCTACGACAGTGGCGGCAGCGCCGGCAGCGCGGGCAGCGGCGGCAGCGCCGGCGGCAGCACCGCCGCCGTCACAGCGGCAACAGCAGCAGCAGTAGCACCGGCTCTGGCTCTCGCCATGGGTACGGCAGTAACATTAGGTGGTACGGCGACGGACAGGACGCGCAGCTTGCCATCGCCGGGTCCCTACAGGTTGCGCGCCGCGCGCTCCCGGCGGTCTGCCGTACGGCGCCAGGCGCATTCCATGCTGCGCCCGCTGACCTTCCTAGAGCCGGTACCTGAGGGCAGCGAGATCAAGGAGGGGTCGGGCCCGCTGCCTGTGGCGTTCTTCTCCCCGCTGCCCTCGCCCACGGGTGCCGACGCCGACGGAGGCGGCGCTACTGACTTCTTCTCCGCGCCAGGGTTTACGTACGCCGCCGCGGGGTTGCTGGAACCAGAACCCCCCGGCATCAGCCCGAAGCGGGCGGAGACAAGGGACTCCGAGGCATTTTTAGATCAGCCCGCCCGCCTGCAGCGACAACAGCAGCAGCAGCAGCAGTGGTGGCGGGCGTGGCATCAGCCGCTGGAGGACGCTGCGGTACCGACGTCAACGTCGCCGCTGGGCGATGCCGCGGGCCGGGCTGTGCAGAGAGGCGGCCCGGCGGCGACGGCGACGGGTGCGGCCTCCGCGACGGCGGAGGCGACGGAGGCTGCGGGTGCGGGTGCGGATGCGGCGGACGCGGCACAGCTGCTGCGGTGTACACTACTGCCCGCTGCCGTGAACCACACGGACCACTGGGTGGCGGCGCCGCGGGCCGTTCCTGTCCGTGACATGGCGGTCTTGCGCGCGCAATACGCTGTGGCAGCGGCGGAGAAGGATTACGAGGCGGAGGCGGAGGAGGACGGGGAGGGGGAGGGTGTGGAAAAGCGACTGGAGGCTACGGCGGCGACGCCGCCATCGGCAGCGGCGGTGGGCTGCAGTACCCCCGATGCGGATGGGGAGGGGGACACGGCGGCGAAGGCGGCGTCGAGCCATGGGTCTGAGAAGGCGGCGGAGGCCGAGCTGAACGAGCTATTAGCGATGATTCCGGGTAGTGATAACGGCGGTAGCGATAGCGACGGCGGTAGCGGCAAGGTCGGCTCCAGGGAGGCTGGGGGGCAGCAGCCGATAACGCTGACGACGGCACGAACAGAGCTTGCGGCGGCGGAGAGGGGCAGGGGTACGACGGCTGCGGCAACGGCAGCGGGAATCAACGACGCTGGGGGGGGCGGCAGTATTGTTGACGTCACTGGCCGTGGCGGCGGCGACGGGGACGGCGACGCCGCGGAGGGTGGCCTGGGTGCTGTGGCTGGAGTTCCCTGGAGCATTCTGGCTGGCGAAGGGCGCCTGGAGCTGTTATCGGAAATGCGCAGCAGCGGAAGTGCCGCCGGCGGCGGCGGCGGCGGCAACGGGGAGCCACCGCTTCCCGGGAGCTCCGACATGGACCCGGTTGCTAGCGTTATCACGGACCCACGGGTCGCCAATGCCCTCAGCTACTTACCTGGCATCACACACGGCGATGTTTACAACGGCGCCAGTCACCGAGCGATGGCGTCGTTCGCGGCAGGATCCGGATCTGAATCCTCCAACGCATCTTCCGCAGATCCGGGTCCAACTCAAGATCCAGATCCAGCGCCGTACAATCTCCGGCACCGGGCCGCATCGCCGCCACTCTCGGGCTCGCTGCCCCTGTTGGATCCGGAGGCTGGGCCACAGCTCGGGACGCTGGCCATGTACGCGGCCGCTCCAGCCGCTGACGCTGACGCTGCCGTCGCCGCCGCCGGCCTTCCGTACATGGCGTTGTCCGGTGCTGTACGCATGATGATGCCGTCGTCCGGGCAGTCGCCGAGTGATCTGGATTTGGAGGCACTGCTGCGGAGGTCGCGGCGCGCCTCCAGTTCGGAGGTCCTTCCCGGTCGGTTCCTCTCAGCGGGGGGGATGCAGCTGGCGGAGGCCGTGGCGGGGGCGGCGCCGGCGCCGGAGTCCCCAGGCCGCGCCGCGGCCGCCATCCGCAGCGCACCCGCGGGTTTTCGCAGCTGCCACCATCTCGGTGGCGGCGGCGGCACGGTTGTCAGGCCAGCCGGCAGCGCCGCCACTGGCTTTGGCTTCGTCGGCGGCATGGAAGCACCGGCGGCGCCGCCAGGCAGCTTGACGGCGCTGTCACCGGCGAGCGCGAGCGTGTTAGCTGCGGCGATGCTTCGCAGCGGGGAAGAAGATATAGTCGCGCCGCGGGGGGTTGGCGCGGGGACGTCGGCGGCTGCGGGAACAAGGGCGCAGCGGCGGTGGGGGCGGCGGCGGCTGCGGCCCGCCCTCCGTGAGGGGTGGCCGGGCTGGTGGCCGCTGGCCCAGCTGGAGCAGGCGCTGGTGATGGTGGCAGCGAGTACGGTATGTACGGCAACTGAACTGTTGGAAGGTAAGGAGCTGTTGCTGCTACCCCCATGGGCTACCCGTCTAGCTCTCGTGTCTGCTTCCATCGTCAGTGGTTCGTCCTAACCGCCGTGTGCACTGTAGGGCGCGGGAGATCACCAGCTGTGAAGGGGGGGAGAGTAGGAATCCGAGGAAGGGACATTCATCTGCTTGCATGTGATTATGTATGTATGTAAGATTCATATATCCACTCTGCACCGCATACACACATACATACATACATACCGGGTATCAGCAGCAGCATGGGGATGAGTATCCCAACCACCGCGCTACCACCGCTAAGAATCGTGGGGGGAGTGCATTCCGAAACAATCATCTGGAGACCTGCTCCCGGGGTACCTCTTGTGTGTCATTTTCGCGCGTTTGCTCGTAGTCCACCCCAGCCCAACCCCCTTTCCGCATGTCCCCCCCATAGAAGCGTGTCCGCCTCTCGCGCCATGCGCCCCCGGCCACATCCCGATATATCCCCGAGCTGATTGCCATTACCAGCTGCTCCTGCTGCTGCTGAACCCGCACTAGAATTATAATATTTTAATGTTGGATTTTTGAATATGTAGGCATTGGCCAGGGCAGGCCGCCCGTGCCGTACGGCCCCGAGGAGGGCCTCGTTGCCGTACCGCTACTGCGACCTCACGCGACCCTGTGGGCGCACCTGCACTGGCCGCTGGCACCCGCGTCCAGCGTCATCTGGAGGGCGGTGGTGGCGGTGACGTGTGCGGTGATGGCGGTGTTGGAGATTGTTCGGGGCTGGCTTGGCTGGCCGGGCCTTATCCCCGTGCCGTAATGGGTGTACGAATAAAGGTAGTCGTTAAGATGCGTCGTGTAGTGATGTTCCTAGCTAGCGAGGTTGCAGGTTGAGGACGAGGCCCAGGGGGGGCTCCGAAACCAGCAGGTACGATTGCAGGAAGAACTTACCACCATCAAAAACCAGGGAACTCCAGCATGAAGGTGTGCGTGGGTGGGGGTGGGTGCCTTCTCGTGCCGTTACTCGCGTCCTAGGGCCGTCCGCTACGGGGTGAAAATGCCGATGGTGGTGCACGAATACCTTCATTGATGCGAGCTATATGTGTGTGTATGTGTGTGTTTCAAGGCGGGGTGACTAACTCCCCGCAGATGTCAAGGGGCCCCACATGAGGGTACTGGAAGGGGATGGGCCTGGGGGAACCCTACGAGGGGTGCTGGAAGGCGGGTTTACACCTTCCATCCTTGCACCCAGTAGTGGCGTCTGTGTGCTTTAATGGGCTGAGCCGCGAGAGAGCCGTGTGGAGTACATCATACACGATGAAGAGGAGGTCAACACGTGCGTAACTTTACCGATTACGAGTAGTAGTCCAGTAGTGAAGCAGTGGTGGAATTAGTAGTTGCTGTAGAGGCAACATGGACGACTGCTGGGCGGTGGAGGGCTAGAGAGAGAGAGCTTGTGTGTGCGTCTGTGTATGTGTATGTGCGTGCCCTTAAATGATTAGCCCGGGGAAATGGCGAGGGGGTGTTGGTGGTCCAGGAATAAGTATTTGCCGAAGCAAGCTCCGTAACTTGTGCGTATGCGTATGCTTGCAAGTGCGCTGGGGGCCTTTTTGGATCTGCAATCGCATGCATGCGTGTCTGTCTGTCCGTCCGTCTGCCCTGGCTGTCACGACGTCTGTCCGCGGCTTCTGTAGCCGTCTAAGCGTGCTGGTCCCATGTCGATCCATCTCATTAAAGGGCCGCAGCCGGGAGCGGACCCTGGCCGCCTGGACCTACACTTCGCAGCCGCTTGACTGCGGGCCTGCTTTTCTGGGTCTTCAGGAGCTTTCCAAACAGCTGCAGCGGCAGCAGCTCTGCCACGGCGGAAGCCGCGTGCTGGCCCGGAGGGGGGAGATCGGGGGGGACGGTTAGGAGGGGGGCACACGTCAGCGCAGCAGACGGGGGAGAGAAGGTTACGAACGCTTTTGCAACGATCGAATACATGCGCGTGTTGTGGGGAAATCAAATGCAGAATAGATGAGCATGAAACTTTTCGTACGCTGGAATTTGCTGTTGAGGGGTAGGTGAGGGGCAGAAACGGATTTACGACTGTGGCATGGCGTAGGAATGGCGGCAGCCTACTCCTGCACTGTGGTGTGGTATAGGACGGCGTGGTGTGTGACCCGCCTGCACTGCGACTGCCGTCTCATAATAGCACATAAGGCTTGAGTTCGACTGGGGGCCGTGCGTGCTTACTTACAGACATCGTAGCAAAGCTGAGGGCAGTTGTAGTTAGTTGCCGTTCGTAGGCATAACGCATTATTACACTGGGGTTTGCTCGCCGTACTCCAGGATTTGCTCGCAATTGTTGTGGTATGCTCCTGATGTTATGTTTTTAACAACATTAAGAGGGGCAGCTCCAGGGAAATCTGCCAGGGCCTCCCGAGAAATAACCCTGCGTACTTTTGACGGTACGCCTTTACTCTGCGCCCAGGTGCGTGGCGCCGACCCCCAGCTGCGGGTTGCTGAGCCCCTCCCAAAAACTTAAAATGCTCGCTGGCGGCATGTGGGGTGGCTGTATACAGCCGGGTCGTCAAACCAAGTGCCAGCCTCCCAGCCATACGTAGTTAGCGGGCATTTGTGAGTGATGCGTGCATAGTTCACTAGGGTTATCACCAAGCAGAGGAGGATGTCGCCGTACGTTGAAGTCAGCTGTGGGGGCCTTAATGTGCGTGTTGACATGGGCCCTATATCCCCGGGGTAAGACGACAATCCCATTCACTCCAGCGGCGTTTCCCTAGCCCAGCGGCGTTGCCCCAGCATCAGACCTTTCACAAGCACAAGAGGTGGTGGTGATAGCGGCCGAGCAACAACACTGCATTGCCTCCAGGAGCTCGGCGATGCCTTGCCGCTCATGCTTGGGGTGGCTCCACTAACACGCAACCTGTGGCAGCTGTGTCCAAAAGGTGCGGTACGGACAATGCTATCAGTGCAAGAGGTGGTCCTGAGGATGCCGGAGCACTCGCGGGAAGCATCCACACGAGGGGGGCTAGGGGGGCAGCAGATGCCGACGCTGTCGGCCATACATGATGCAGCTGGTGGCGGCGGAGGCAGAGACAGCGGGACACTCGTGCCCGCGCCATCTCGGCACCGCGGGATGGTTTTGGAGCCGCCGAAGCCGCCTCCTCCAGGACGATAACGGTGATGTGGGCGGTTCTCGGCTGCAGGCTTCGCTGCTTCGGTCTGAATCTCTGCCGCAGCAGATGCCGCCACAGGCCTCCGTACTAATACATTTACATGCGGACCAGCAAGGTCCTCCTCCTCCACCACCACCACCGCTGCCGTCGCCGCCAACATCACCTCAGTGGCAGCAACAGGAGCAACTGTTGGTGCCACAAGACAAGCAGCTCATACACATGGAGCAGCGGCAATAATCCGGGTGCATACCCTGCTATGCACTCAACTAGGTGGGGGTCCCACTAGCCGGGTGCCGCCTGCCTGCCCCAGATCTTTGACCGTGGGCCATGTGCTGCTGTTATAAACGCTTGTCCAACTCAAAGAGGGTCGCTAGTCCCACCCTCCAGGATGGGAGTCAACGTAGCCCCGATGCTGTATCAGATGTCGTTCTGATGCATTTCTTAGGTTATATCTCTATCTCGGACAGCACAGCCCTAGGTTGGCCCTTGGGCCTCCGGATCGTATGGGCCCGTTACATTTTCGGAGAGTAAAACGCAACCCAGAAGGTGTAACACACACACACACATATACACACACATACACATGTATATTGAAAGCAAACGAGCGCACCGCGGTTGAGCGACCCCACCAGCCTTCTGACGGACGCTCGTAATGTGTGCCGATGAGTTGTACACATGCCAAGGCGAGGGGGCGGGGCTGCTGATGGACAAAATCCGCCGTCAGCGTTGTGGGTCTATTGCTAGCATTTTGGACATGAAATCTATATATTGCACAATGCTTTCTCACAAGCTTCTTGCACACCTAGGTGTGCAGTCTGAAGTGAATGACGCAGCCAACATCGTTCGGTGCCTCACGTCTGCCTGCTATGTTTAGGAATGGAAAATAATCGGAAAGGGTGGCAAATTAATGGAAGGAGTTACAGTGGATGCACTAAGCCTGTCTATTTGGGAAATGCCGCAAGTCACACGGGGAAGGTCACATAGGGCGTATCAGCTGCAGGGTTTGGCGTCGCGGTGTACAAAAAAACTACGTTCGTGCAGATGCAGGAGTGCGGAGACGGTGCTGAAGCCGCATGCTTGCGTCCCCTATAGCTGGTTGTTGTTGCATACATCCTGCCTGCGGCTCCCAGATTAAATTTAACGTAACCCCCTCAATTGAGCAAATTCTATAACAAGCATCACAAAATGTGGATGCGCTCACCAGACTGCGGGATTTACTTCGGAGCAATCCATCGTCTATCGTACATTTTAATTAACAGATGAGTGAGGTACACTAGACTGTAGATACCCTTGTTTTCTTTGGTTTGGGAAGCCTCTAGAAGTGTGCGCGCGTGGCTATCAAACTTTGTAAGGTGGATATTGTTATTTTTTGTAGCCGTAAGTGTTAGTTGAAAGGCAGTCCAAGGAATGTTACTACAAATGCTATAACTGAACCTAATCCGACAAAAGTATCATATGCTCGCTGGGCCGCGGCCTCTGCCGCACTGATTGTTGACCAAAGCAGGCTTCCCTGTTCCGACCCTCATCCTGCACTGGCAAGCGTGCTTCTTACCCTTGACCAGGCACTTTTGGGCTCCCTCCTTCTCGCTTGTCACCCAGTTTAGTTAGCCAAGTTTAGCTCAAGGGTGGTATCCTGGAGAGTGTTTCTGAAATGCGTCTGTTAGTGTCTGTTTAAGACTAGCAGGCAGGGAGGACAAGACCGGCCTATCTTCCTGTGCTGGAAGTTATATGGCCTGAACTGTGTTTGGCCTCCTTAAACGAAACACTTTGATTTGCCGGGTAGAGTAAACCCCGCTGGCCTATCGAGGGAGAGGCTGACATAAGTATTTGAAGCAACTTTCCTGGCATGACCTGGAAAACATATAGCATTTATGGGATTTAGGTGCATGTGCGTGAGCCAGATACATGACCGGTTGGTTACGCAAAAACAGCTTCAGAGTTGGGTGGGCTTGCATAGGCGGTAAATGTGCAATATCCGTGCCGCCCACGTAGTACTTAGTGCGTTCTGGATACAGTTAGCAGTGCATCGTCGAAGGCAAAGGAAAGGTAGCAAACACCAACCTCAACGCAATAAAATAATTGCGCTCCCAGACAGGCTTGAACTGCCGACCTTGCGGTTCCGCTGCTTAACAGCCGCACGCTCTACCGACTGAGCTATAGGAGCTACCTCGGGATACACCCGAAAGGTCTTGCGGATGCTAAAACTTTTACATAGCCATTAAATATATGCAGCATAGTTGAAAGGGATTGCCATATCGTGCGCCGATACGAGTTTGGTATCATCCATTGAGTTGCTGGTTCGTTCTGGTCATAGCGCGTGTTTGTGGCGGAAATTACCGAAAAGGCATGCGATACCTATAGCACGCAGCCCTCCTGTGCATGTGCGATGGTTACGTGCGTCATAATTTCTTTACTCAGTACCATGAATGACTCGTGCGACTGCTAGATTCGTGCTAACGGAGCTGACAATTACCTTCGCCATATGCCTCCGTGCATACAGCAACGATGGAGGCACTGATATATAAAGCTATAACATCACAGTGCTGTATATAAGCTCAGTGCCAGACTCCTCGTCAAAATGCTCTCCTTTCCCACAGGCTCCGTCGCCCTGCCAAGTCCGTCCAGACTGCAAGGGTGGCTCCGAGCACGGCGGCTACTATACACGTGCATGACTCCCACCAATCCACCTGCATAGAACAGTCGCTCCGAAACCCAGTCGTTCCTATGGACACAGGAGGCCCCGGCGCCATCACATGCATTTTTCGCATTGTGGATCCGCCCAAACTCGCATTAGCTGCTCGCCGACCTTTAACGCGGGCCTGGCATATGGCGAAGTCAGAATGTGGATGTCACATGCATCCATGCGCATATACCCTGCATTACACCATATATTTTCTTTTCAAGACACAACAGTTCCCACACGGAACCCCTCCTCCCGGATTTCTTAAGCGCCGTACAACTAACGTCCTCCCATTCCATTCAGCTTTTCTCAATTTGAAAGTATGCCGTGTATCTCTCGTCGATCAGGTTCCCAAGGGGTGCAATTAGGTAGTGACGATTGGACCCAGCGATAACATAGGAGCCCGCCGGGTACGCACGCCGTGCTGCCGATGCAAGACGGAATGAGCTCGCAGCACTGAACGCTGGACTATACACAGGGCGTTGTTGCAGCCGCAGTGCAGGTTGCGTTGCGTTGCACCAACCGCAGGTCTGCCGACAAAGGACTCTGGCGGTATCTGCACAGAAGCAAGCAGTGGGCGCCAGGCTGCAGTCAAAACTCGCTACACAAGGACAGCCGTTGGAGCTGTCGTGCAAGTAGAGGACGGTTAGAGCTATCTTAGAGCCTGACTTCACCAAAAGCTCTCTTCCACGCCACTAAGTGCTCACCGTAATGGACAATCCGCAACCAGTATGGAAACAAACGGAAATCCCTGTTACATGCCCCCAGTTCCCCACTCCACCACCCTTCAGCAAACGGATAACTTACAGGAATCCGACGTGCATGAGCTGTCACTGCCGCCTTCTTGGCACGTCTCCTTCGGCGCGTCACGACAGGATGCCGCAACATCCGATGCCTTTCCGTCAAACCCTACAGCCGTTAAGTAGTAGCCGGGCCGCGCCACTGCCTCAAACGATACCGTGTCGGGGGCCCCGTCTAGCCCGGGGCGCATCATCCACATGGCCCGATTGCAGGACGCGGCCTTCGAACCTGCAGCTCCCTGAGGCGACAATGGGCAAACAGCACGGTCTGGCAAGAGAGCTCACAGAAGGCGCTCGTCCACTGATCAACGCCAGCAAGCATGAGGTGACAACACGCCGTGCCGTTCACATGAAAGATACCGGCCCCGTGGTCAAGCGTAATGGAAAGAACTGTTGACGCACTTTACGTACAGCCCCTCGACTACGGCGAGTGCGTTCTTCCAACGGGTGCAGGGCTTACTAGTACCGGGCTTAATCCAATTAGTCCTAAAGGGCGATGTACACAGTTTCACTCGTGGAACAGTACACATAATAACTACAGGGCAGCCTTCCTATTCCCCGCAGCCGGCCAGCATACCGGCTGCAGCACGATGACATCTGAATGGTCGTACGCGATGTAGTGGTTGGGGTAGGCCATGGCCTCCAGGCTCAGTTGTTGCCCGGCGTCGTGCTGACCTAGCCGCATCAGCGACCGGAGCGACGTGAAGGCGTCGGACAGGGCGCCGTGGCTACACAGGCGGTAATCGCATCGGCATTGGCGGTTTTACTGAGGTTTCAGCGAAGCAGGGGTGGCGGCGCTGCATGCTGAGCCCATGACACCGGATACCCAGGCTTATCCATGCACCACATGGAGATGAAAATATGAAGGGCTCGCAGGATACTTCGAACTGCCCGTCCATGACACCTGATGCCGGCCTCCGCAACCACACCAACAGCTCTCGCTACGTGCTCGTGATTCTCAGGCTTTCCAGGGGAACACGCTGTTGGTCGCACTGCAGCCTCAGATTGATACGCCTAGCTCTCCCCCTCACAGCCACACGCTGCAGGTACCCTGAACAGCCTGCCCTTCCTTGCATACAGGCCAGGCCCCTTCGCCGTTAATTTCTCTTGCCTGGGAACGTCCGTGCTGATGTCCTGTCGATGGCTTTGCCCGTGCAGCAGCGACAGCAGATTGTGGTGCTCCGAAACCGACGAAGTGAAACCGCTGTCGGTGCGGCCCCCGTGGTGGCAGCCGCGGCCCAGCCGGAATGTGGCGTCCATGGCGTCACCGCCGTCCTCCAGCGCTGACATATACAGCAGGTTGGCGTCATGGCGCACGTGCAGGCTCGCGTTCCATGCGGCCTAGGCGCAGGGTGCAATGCCGGCGGCTATACATCGTAAACATGAAAAGGAACAACATCCACCGCTAAGATTACAACGCTGTATCGCTGTGTCGCGAATATCCTGTGTTAAGCGGCATTCCGGTGAACTAACGTCCACGTGCAAGGTAGTAGAAGGCTGCATGTCAAGGACGCCCATGTGCCGTTCGCGTTTTTGTCCTAGACACCTAGGCAGCAGTCCTAGTCAGTCGGCGCTGATGCAGGCGGCAGCCAGCTCAGAGTGAACCGTCCGGAGGCTGCCTTCACACACCCTTACCCCTCCTGCAATCGCGAGAAAACAATGTTCGTGACTGCGGGGTTTCTTTCTCAACGGCCCACCTGCAGTGAGAGCAGCTCATCGGCCTCCTCGGGCAGGTACACCCGGCCACCCAGGTTGACAGGGGAGCCCGTGCTGGTGCCCAACGAGGCCGAGGCCGCAGCAGCGGAGGAGCTGCCGGGAAGGCGGAGCAGCCGGTCGTTATGGGTAATGCCGGCCATGACGAAGGGGCCCATCATGACAGCCTGCGGTTGCGTGTTGGGAAGTCAACATCACAAAAACGTCGAAACGCAGATGTGTTTAGATGTGCGTGCTGACAAAGGAACGCTAGGCCCAGGCAGGAGCGCAGCGCAAACACTCTGATAGGAGTGTGTGCCCCCGCGGGGGGCCTAATGAGGAAGGCCGGTGGCGCCTTGGCAGCGGAGAGGCTATGTCCCACCGGCAAAAGGGATGGCTGGAAGCCAACGTGGCGAGCAAACTGGCGGGACCCCACTCATGCAGTAGCTGGGTCTTGCTGGCGTTCGTTTCACCGAGACCGCTCAGCTGCAATTCTATCGCAATGGCATCAATGAGTCGGCAGCAGCAGCAGCAGCAACAGCAGCGACAGCAGCGCGCATCCGCGTACCTGCAGTCCGCTGTACTGAGGCCGGTTCTCTGGCAGGGGCTTCAGCCACCAGCGCATGGGCAGGCGCAGGGACACGACGTCGCCCGTTGACCACTGCCTGTCCGGGAGGGGCCGGTGGAATAATGGCGGGTTGCACGCCGTCACGCCCCATACTCCGCACCGCTATGTGTGTCCACAAAGATTTACGCACGTCATCACAAAACTGCTCCTAGATGCCCCCATAACATCACAGAACTGAACTAAATGCATCATAGACAGCGGAGTAAGCTTGGGGATGCAAAAGGTACCAGGTTGCGTAACCAACATCATGGATGGATTGTCGAATTGATTAATATTTCGCCCACTTCTCGTTTGGCAGACTTTCGAGGAGACGACCTGCAGCTTGTCCTTGCACACCGAACAGAAGGGCGACTCACCTGGTGACCTGACAGTAGCTGCCCGGGACGGGCGCGCCAGGGCAGGAAGTCCAGGACTGGCCGTTCACGCCGATGCTGATGCCGCGGCCGCGACCGGCGGTCCCACTGGCCGCCTCCCTAGCCGCCCACTCCGGCACCCGCACCATGAGCGTGAACATAGCCGATAGCTGCGAGCCGGCAGCAGCTGCACTTAACGGGTCGAAGCGAATCTGCGCCGTGGCAGCAGGGCCTGTTGCGCAGGGCAGGGCAGGGCAAGGTCAGAACGACCATTAAGCTTCCCAAAGCGCATGAAAGACGCCAAGAGTCCCTGAAGCTTAAATAGCAGAACAGATCAAGATATGATACTCCCGTGCGTGCCGAATTCCTGTGCACCCTTCACGGAGTTGCGCTCGGTGGATGGGCACGGCCACATGAGCCCATGGGCATGCTGGGTGCAAGTGGCCTGATTGTTAAGCAAGAGAGCCTAATGTTGCCGCCTTCTTCGGTCCGTCAACATCGTCAGTCCAACCCCCGATAATGCCTGGGATCCATGCCACGGGTCCACGGGCATTGAAGGGCAGAGGTAGCTGCAGGGAGTGCCGCCGCTGGCGGGGCACCGAAATCCCCCCTGAATCGGGGCTAAGCATAGTACATGACGCCCGAAAAGAAACCAAAACACTTAGGACGAACAAAAAACGTAGACTGGATCTCGTTCCTCACGCGCTTTGGTGCGATGCTGTTACCTGGTGCGAACATATCGGCTTCAGTGGTTATTCGCAGCCCCAGCTCATGCCATGTGACCTTGGACGGTACCAGCTGGTTGATGTACAGCCGGGGCGGCAGCTTGGGGGCGGAGGGGTCGCTGGGTCCGCCCTGCTGTGGGTTCATGTCCCTGCGGGCCGTGGGCAGACACAAGGCGTGTCCCAGGCAGCCTCAGCAGCTGTAACGCACGGAGGTGGGAAGGCCACGCCCTTGTCGAGCCGCTGCTACGCAGGCTGCAAAGCTCAGCGGAGAAGCCTTACTTGAAGTAGATGGAGTCCGCGAGCTTGGCGTGGGACTCCACGACCGTGCCGTAGCAGCACCAGAATGAATGATACGGGAAGCCCCAGTGGTGGATGTTGTCGGACTTGGACTGCCCCGTGCCTAACGGCGTCAGGTAGAGGAACACGCCTGCAAGAAGATGAAGCATGGAAAGACTTCAGCACGATAAAGAGGACAGCTCAGAGACCGCTTACTGCTACTGCGCACATACAGAGCGGACACTCACGCCAGCCCCCAAGCGGTGCGGCGCAGCGCCTTCAGCGGCCCCAAACCGTCCAAGCAGCACTACATCACCGATTCACGGCAACAGCATGCAAGCCCGGACATCTCCAACATGAACTGGCCACAGCTCCACACACAGCGAAGGGGGCTAAGAGGACATCTAAACGCGCAGGAACCCCTCCACAAGCCCACCTGGCCCATGGGCGTCCGAGGCATTCCACTCGGGCTGCGGCTTCGCGAAGGCCCACCAGGGCAGCCACTGCTCGTTGTGCGGCCTTCGGTGCGGGCTCACAAGCACGCCTTCCTCACCCGCCTCCGTCTTTGCGGCCCCGGCATCGCTACCTGACGCCGAGTGTTGACCGGGGCCACTAGACAACGTGACGAGGCTCCGACGCAGGTGGTTGACGTGATGGTGGTGATGATGGTGCGCATCCTCGCCGTGGCGGTGTGGAAGCGCACGCTGCGGGTGGGTGGGTGCGCGGGTGGGTTTTGTGCAGTAGCAGCCTGCCCCAGCCTGAGCGTACCTAATCCAGCGATGTTGCGCTACACTACGTGGCAATACGGCAAGCCCATTAATGGAGTAGGCCTTCAGCCGGCATCTGATCGTTTACACGGACATGAACCCAGTCCCTGCAGTCCCTTCTTACGGCAGTAAAGTGGTAGGAAATAGCAGCAGGCCGTTTTCGCGTGGTTGCCATTTTGGAGGTTTCCTAATAAAGCAAGCATCTAGCTGTGCGATACGGCCACCAACAACCAACCAGGAGCCAAGAGCTAAGCTTGATGCGCCGGCCCGGCCCCAGCCCATTACCCTCCCTCTGGGGAACCTCTGGCCACCTCTCGGCGTTCCCTCTTACCCAATCCCTCTCCACCATTCCCACCTTTGGCCAGCCAAGCCGCCAGGCGTGTCTTTCCTATCTTATGCGCAACCCCTTAACGATCCCTACCCACCTCGGGCCAATCCTCCGGAGGCAGGCGCGCTGTGCCCAGGATGCCGTTTAGGAGCGCACGCTCATAAAAGTCGGCGTAGGCTACATTTCCTGTCCAGCGGAATAGCGACCGCGCGATCTTCAAGATGTTGTACTGGGTGCATGTCTCCTGCGTCTCCACCGCGTCTTTTTGCTGCGTGGTGAGAGGGGAGAGGGCGGGTTTACCAGATAGGCGGGCGTTTTACCCCAGGCAGCCGGTACGGTTGCAGCAGTTGCGGCTGCTGCGCGCGGACTTCTTTCCACTTTTCTCAACCTCGCCACCTCTTCCCTAACCAGACGCCATCCGGACTGCCGTGTGATCTGGGACTTCTGCAGTTCAGATTACGGTACTCCCGTCCTGTTATTTCGTTTGTCCTCCCTCCAACATCTCCCAACCTTTATAACGGAGTCAGCCATGCGGTCTGGTGCCTGCCAGAATTCGTGATCGTTGGAGCCGCCCGTCGCGAAGCTGTGGTGGGTGGTGACAATGTCGAAGAAGTTGCGCGTGGCGTTGCGCGCAGCCTCATCACCAACAGTGTCGTACGCCTCCGCGAAGCCGGCCACCTGCACAGCAGAACAATACTCAGTGCACTAATGCGGTGGATGTGTGCTCTTTTTGGCGCCCGTGATCTCCATCCCCACATGGAATCCTGCCCTTGCATGCTCCCACGCCCGCATTAGCTCCCACTTGCGGCTCGTATGACGAGAAAGTGCTGCAGCTGCTGTTGCTATGGCCTGGGAGAGCAGCCAGTTTCCATACAGCTATAGCTCTCGCGAGAGCGCGTTGTATTCCTCCTCTTTTCGAGACAGCCGATGGAACCTTAACATGTGCATATGAGTGTGTTACGCCTTGAGTTCTATATCCGTACCTTGGCCCCGTTTCCCGTTTCATGGCCGGCCCTCTCAAGGCTTTCCCTTTTCCGGCCCCCCCCCGTTATAGCCCCTGCCCGACAGTCCTGCGGATTTTGGATCCTGCGTGGAATGCGGTGCGGCACGAACCCCTTTCCCGTGAGGGCAGCTGTGGACACGGGCGGCACCTGAGCCAGGTGCGTGTTGGCATGCAGGCTTTCCAGGATGTCAAAGTTGTTGACCATGGGCTTCATGAAGAACGGCTTTTCGAACAGGCGGGCGAACTCCAAGTGCGTCGGGTCCTTCGTAATCCGGTGCATCCGGTACAAGATCTGCGCGCCGAAACCAGCACCCCGTCATTATTATTCCCAATCTAAATCCAACGACAGAAATAGCCGCAGCAGCAGCGGCAGCAGCAACGTCAATCCTGACAATGACACGAGCTAAGTGGCAATGAAGCGGAGGGTACTATGCGCATGGAGCGCACAGAAAAAAGGCCTCGGGGAGGACCATGGAAGGAGGGCCATGGAAGTCGGCGACTCAGGAGGACTTCCAGGACAGCCATTCGAAAATCTCATATCGAATACAAGTGTGATCGCACAGGACAGCTTTACAACACTGCTGCGAGCCAGCAAGCCATGTCATGCCGGTGCCATGTCCGCTGACCATGCGCGGCCCCTGCAGCTGGTACAGCGGAGGGCGGCCCAACATCAGGAGAAACGGCGCCCGCTGCGCCAGTGCACCTTGGCCTGTGGGCCGAGATGCTTCCCTCCCAACCACTTTCCCTCCTGCCCATTTCCATACCCTCCTGCCCGCTCCTCACCAAACGCATAGCACACGGCCCGGGATCCCGAAACCGGCTCCTCTCTCCCCGTTTCCCGAGGAGTAAGGACGGCCGCGTTTGACAGCGCAGCAAGTCGCACCTCGTTCATGCCCCCGAACTCGCAGTTGAGCACTCCATTCCAGTGCTCCCTGCCCTTAGAGGCGATAAGTGCCTGTGTGCGGTTCCAATGGTACGCCACCATGCGGGACGCCATGGCCAGGGCCTCCTTCTGGCCGCCCAGCTCGTAGGCATCGACAAGCCCGGCTATAATCTTGTGGATCTGGGTCGTGTCAGGGAATGGTGCGATAGGGATCTGGGTCAGAGCGAGGGAGGGACGGGGTGCAATGAGGATCTGGGTCCAGCGGCTTAGGAAGACACCACTCGGTTGGGGAGACCGAATAGCTGCGGTGTGGAGCCAAGCCAGGGAAGGCTGAATGGGTGCAAGGGGATCTGGTTCAAAAGAGGACCGACTGGGTAGGGGTTGAATCTGGGCCATACGATGCCGTGTGGCCGCAAGGTACATTCGTGGCAGGCTACGCTTTGGTGGGCGAGTGCGGCAATCGGGAACATACCGTGTAGTACGGTGCCCATACGGGCTTGAGGGCCTCAACCCGGTCAAAGAACTCTGACGGAAAGGCGGACAGGTAGCCGCCCAAGCCCAACGCCTGCTGCACTTTCCCAAGCTCGGAGACCATGAGCGCCAGACGCGTGTGAAATGCGATGTTACCTGCGATTGTTTCACTCCGACGGAGGGGCTTGAATATGGGTTGTCCCTGGGAATGAGTTTACGGGAGTATGTGCTCCTGTGGAACCCAGACATGCCGTAGGCGCACCTGTGCTCGCGTACGCCAGCGAAAGGGCTGACAAGTAATGTCCTACAAAGTGACCCCGCAGCTCGCATCCTGGATCTTCCCACGACGCGATGTAGGGTTGTCCCGGCGTTGGTAACCCAGCTGTTTTTCGGAAGGACCACAACAGCCGGTCCGGGTCAAGCATCTCTAGTAAGTACTTTGCATTTAAGCGCTCGTATCGTATCTGGTGCGATGTATCTAGTAACCTCACATCTGACAGCGCAAAGGGTTCGATTTTGGCAAGCACTCCGAGGGCCAAGCCCAGGAGGCAGACCACCAGGGAGGTAGCCTGCCAACCTGCAACATGACTTGTGGTATGCATCGGAGCATGTGCCGTCGAGCTGGCGACCCGCAAAGCAATATGCATGGTACGGCCTCTGGATCCGTTTCGTCCCGCATTGTAAGAATTACCTGCGCTGGTTGAAGGGCCGTTCTACACATCGGTACCTTACAAACAAAGTAATGATTTAAGTGATTTACGCCTTTCATTATTACTTAGCTGTCGCTGACTTCCGGTTTGACGAGGCAGTCTTAATGTCTGGCCCTCTTAATCCTTTCTTGGCAGGCTATGAACAGTATGTTAAAAGATCGAATATGGACCGTAACCGGGCAGGCATGTCTGTCATCTTTATTTTCTGGGCGCCCGGGATGAGAATTTTGTCACATCCTTACAACCATCTCGTCCACACGCAGACCCTCAACCGAGCTCCACGCAGCCTTCGCAACCACAGTTAATCAGCTCGGTGCCTAGCAGAACGCCTGCCTTAATAACCAGGACGAGTGCGCCTGCACCATCTGAGCACGCACATGCGGCTGTGCAGTTGCAGCCAAGTACAAATGTCGATGGCAACAGCATCGACATCATACTTCCGATGTTGTCCGCTGGTCCGAACAGTCAGCCTATAATCTCAGACGGGTTAAGTGCAGCTGGCCCTAGCACACGCCCGCAAACACCGACCACTCTCAACATCCTTGCGCGACCCTCTGGCGGCGCCATGGGCCAACCGGAGCCCCCAGCTGTTGAAATTACAATAAGCACCGAGCCCGTAAGCCATGCAATTCAGCCGCAGCCAGGCCTGCGAACGGAACCAACCGTGACCCGGTATCTTTCCGCATCCCCTCAGGAGGAGGTGCAGCCTTACGTGTCGCATCTTCAGGGTCTGACCGTGCAGCAGATGCTGGACCTGGACATCGACTCCCTTGTGGTGAAAATCGACGAGCACCATAGCCAGGCGAAGAAGGCTGTGCTGGTGTGTGCATAATCCTAAGTGGGGACATGTGGTGCCCTGCCACAGCATTCAGACTGTGGGTAGTATGTCTGTGTCGCAACGGTTCAATCAGCTTCAAGCCGGGAAGACTTACTGGCATCCAAAGGGGTATGCCGTGAAGGGAATGCATCGTGTGTGCTGCTGATCCCAAATGAATGCTGCTTTCCCCCTTGCTAGGTCTCTCCACTCCTTGTGCGCGTGTGTCTTGTGCGCAGCACGAAGGTGCCGGGCACGCAACTCGCTGGATATGCACTTACGTACCTCTTGTACGCAGGACCACGTCATGGAGACGAAGGCGCGCTTGATCCAGGCCAAGAACGACGCTGTCGAAGAGGAAAAGTGTAGAGGCGCTGCCACGCTCGCTATCAAGGAGGTAAATGGGATGCAATACACACTGAAGAGCCAGACCATTTGAACTGACATGAAGCCGCCGTACGGCAAGAGGGTATGTGGCTTGCTTGGGTAGAGTTCGTCGGTTGTCTACCAGACAGGAATATGGAACAGTTGCAATGCTGCGGGGGTTACTCGTGGTCTGCTATTGCTAACGCTGCGTCGGCGGTGGCGTTGCTCCGCACCGCACAGGAGGAGATGAACCTCATGAAGACTGAGCTGGACCTGATGCGAATCAAGGCGCAGCGGCTCTGGGATCTTGTCGGCAGGTGCGTGTGGTGTAGGGTATTATTGAGGCGGCCCTCTTTTTAAACAGGCTTTGCACATGCAGCTGCCGCTGGAAACATGCTGGGATGCCACAAACAATCGCTCTCAGGTGCACCCAAGGAGGAAGTGGATAACTAAGGATGGCGGACGGGTAACCTTGCCCCGCGGTCCACAGGGCCTGTGCGGCTTACGGCAACGCCAAGGAGCGGCGCCGCACCAGCTTGGTACAGTTCCAGGTCTTCTGTGCGTGGCACCAGCAGGCCATGCTGCTGGCGCGGCGGCGGCGGCTGCTGGCGCGAGCGGAGCGGTGGAACATCGACGTGCACCTCAAGGGGAATGTGTTCCGTGCATGGTTCCGGGAGGCAATGCGTGCACACCGCGTCACCGTTAACAATCGCTACATCCAGGAGGTGGAAAACGCGAAACGCATGATCCATGAACACTATCAGCGTCAGATAGTGGATATGGAGTGAGTGGAGGGAGGGTTGGGCCTAGAAGGGGAACGGGTGCTGCCCGGCGATGCAGAAGCAATGGCTCCTGGTGCAATGGCCTCCCGTTCGGCAGCATGCGTCTGTTGCACGACCCGCTTCCTTCTGGGTGACCCCATCCCGCAGGAGCATGCTGGCAGATGCCCACAAGCAGCTCGAACGGGAGATGGAGATGCGGAGCCGCCTCGAGGAGGACATGAAGCGTGCGTTTATGCGTGGTGAGGCAGAGCGAGTCCTAGTCCCTTTGCTAACGCTCTCAATGCACAAGCAGCCTGGCCATTGAGACAGACACGTCAATTCGAGGCATACCGACGATACGCTTGCTGTTTCCAGGTGTTTGTGCCCTTAACATCGAGGCCATGAACATGATGAAGCGGGGTGCAGCTGCTGGTGGGCCGAACCTGGCAAGCTCTGCCGCGCCGCAAACGATGGAGCAACAGCCAGTTCCCGAGCCAGCGGCAGGTGCGTCGGCCCATGAAAATTTTGTAACGTAACCAAGCGCCTTGTGCGCCTGGACAACACGCCGGTGCATAGCAACGTGCTTAAAGCTCCGGTCTTTTGTTTACTTTCTCAACTGAACTACAGGTGGCTCCACGGCGTCCAGCGCTTCCCCGTTCGCCTCCCAGGCGCCTACAGTTCCGGTGAGTTCGGATCCAGGCAAGGCGGAACTCCGTGGGTCGATCACCTTTTCGCCATCGCAACTGGCAGCTGTACAAGGGAACCTTAGCGGCGCTGGCGGCGGGACGTCTTCGTCTGGGCAGGCGGCCGCGATGACAAGTAGCTCGGCAGTCAGACCATCCGGCAGCGGAGCCTCCACCGTCCCCACGGTCAGCACGGCGCTTACCGGCTGCAGCACCCGGCCTGGCAGCAGCTATGGCCCGACCACAAGCGGAGTGGCGACAAATGTCGGCGGCAGTAACCAGCTGCTGGGCAGGGCGGGCGCAGGGCTCCAGCAAGCTAGCCCTGCTGTTGCAGGCCCAGGGCCGGCAAGTTCTGGTGGAGGGCCGGAGAGCGGTCCCGCAATCCGGGAGACAGCGCAAACATTTTACCAACGGCCGCAGGTTATCGTGACACGTGGGCCCGGAGTCGGTTTGGCAGCGGCTAACACGGAGGTGCCCCGTCCCCGGGCAAACGCACCCCTGCCGACGGTCAGAATGCTATGACGGTCAGAATGCTATGATGGGCCTCGGATTTGTATGAAACTGGTTCAGAGGCTCTGGAAAAAACGAGCTGCGTCTGAAGGCATTGAGGGTGTCGAACTTTCAGACAAATTCAGGTCGGGCACTAAGGTCCTTCGTTAGCCAAAGCGCATTTGTCGATGAACTGCACATGAGGTAAATTAAGTCAACAATGGTGGCCTGAGGGCTCAAGGAAAGCGTTGCAAGTTTTTGCTCCCTTTCGGTAATGCAGCCACGGTGCTCCTGGCTTGACCCCGTGGGAGCAAGCTCCGTCCTCGCCCATGTTAGCGGCTTTGGCATTGAAGAGTCCGGCAACCTAGGTGTTTGTTCATTATGGATCTGTCATGCTGTGTCACACGCGCACATTGGTCACTGTTACAAGCTTATGGTGCGGAACGTATGGCCTGGGCAGCCCATGGGGATATATTGTCCGGTTCACCCTTCTTAAGACGGGTGCCTTGCATCGTTACAGCATTCCTGTGCGGCCTTCACTGTTCCATTGGAAATCGCCAGCGGCATCGTGGCTCCAATGCCATTCACACGCTGCACCCTCAGCACCCGGCTTCAAAGATTTCAGTCATTTTCCTAGCCAAGCACCCTGAGATGCCCGGCAAGATCAATCGTCATCGCTGCTGCTCTGGGTGGCCAATAC
The DNA here is from genome assembly GCF_000143455.1 of Volvox carteri f. nagariensis. Lineage (NCBI taxonomy): Eukaryota > Viridiplantae > Chlorophyta > Chlorophyceae > Chlamydomonadales > Volvocaceae > Volvox > Volvox carteri. The sequence goes on along the minus strand of NW_003307583.1, from coordinate 24,383 downwards.
GACGAACCGTATCATCAACTTTGCCTGCTTCATGGTCCTTCCCTAGGCTTTTAGGCGTGGGACTGTCACCAAGCGGCCGTGTTCCTGCCGCCGCTTGCGTCTCGCCAGGCGCCTCAGTGGGCTTCGCCTCCGCATTCGCATCGATGGGCGCGCCGTACAGTATCTTCTGTAGGATCTGCATTGCATGTTGAGCACATGTACTCCTAGCTTCTGTGCTTAGCACCGGCAAAAAAGCATTTGCACATATCAACACAGCACAGCAAAGAATGTATATCAACGCCAGCCTTCTCGCATGCGTCCATGGTGTAAGAAAGGATATCCCGCACACGTCAGATACTACCTACCCCGGTCCTTTTTTCCCGATATCGCTCATTACCTTCAGTCCTTGCGTCCCGGGCGCCTGACAATCCGCCCACTGCCAATAACCAGCAGCTCACCTCTTTCTGTAGTAAGTGCCCGTGTGGCACGGAAATATAATACTGGCGATCGCCTGCCACCTCCACGGGCATAAGTGCCTGCCGCGCCTGCGACCGCACTTCAGCCACGCTGCGGTTTCGCCAAGGTGCTACAACTTGTTCAAGGGGAACATCGTTATCCTGCCAGGTTTAGGCAAGCCGCAAACCATACGGCATATTGAGGAGGGCGTGACCGCACAGCAAGCCGCATCACGCAGGAAAACACACGGCAGCCTTTAATACTCTGCATGGCAATAGGCGGGCTTTGTTCCGGTTTTGTTCCGGCCCCATCCCTTGCCCAGCGACGCGAGGTCTGCTCGGCTTTTCGAACCTCGCACCAGGGACAGGCACACCGCACCTCTCGGTTGCCCCAGAAGTCCAGTACGCTAAATCGCACAACACGCCGCTCTGGGAGCAGGAGAGACATCTCGCCAACGTAACGGCCACTGTAGTACCAGATGCAGTACGACGTGACAACGCAGCCAACCGCCAATGCTCCGACAGCCGCAAGGTCCATCGGGTTCGGGTTGGACTGTGCGGAACGAATGGGTGTTCAACGGTCGTGCGATTAACGCGAAACAAGGAACGATTAATGTACATGTGCGAAAGTTTTAATGATTTGGGCCGTAACATGGATTGGCGAGGATGAAATTTGGGATGCGGGTGGACAAAGGGAAGAAATAACTATGTCTGGGCAGTGTGTGTGTGTGTGTGTGTGTTATACATGGCTTGGGGTGCGTGACCCCATACCTGTAGAACTACACATACGAGCCGGAAGCCCAAGGGCAAGACCTGAACGCCTAAAAGCCACGAAAATGTCTGGGAATTGTCTAGGTGGATGGATGGATTGTCGGTTCGTGCGTGAAATAGCCATGTTGTTATGGGATGCGTTTATTACGGGATGGGGTCGCGTGTGTCTGTGTGCTTGCCAACAGATAGTACAACGATAAGGGCCGTCCCTGGGGAGGAGGCGGGCAATCCGGATGAAGAGGGCGCAGGACCACCTCTCATCCATAGGAAATCCAATCACAAAGGTAAAAAAACAGTTTTGAGGACAGATTTATCGAAGCGCACCATCAGGATCGTAATATGCTCTTTAGAAGCATGCATATCGGTCCGCGCTTGCCGCGAGGCTGCCTGAGGTTGGTGCCTTGGTCTTCCGGCGTACCTTGCCAAGGCCTCACCGTGGTTAGGACAACCGACGCGAACACAGCACAGGCTAGGAAGCCCATAAGTTGGAACACCTTGGCACGGACGATGAAGCGGAACAGCAGCATGCCACGTCCCCGGTAGAGCACCAGCTTCTGCACAGTGGGACGCGGCTTCCGTGGCGCGAAGGGGTTGCTGGGCGTCTGCAGCTTCAGACCTAGGAAGCGGACGTTTAGGAGCAAGCAACCCAGTTAGAGACCGTTTCAATTTAAGGGGCAAAGTTAGGTTGCCACACAGGGAAATAAGGCAGATAGGCACAGTTTCGCCGTCTAGCAGGTTGAACGAGCAGGGGTGGTACAGGATGAACACAAGCTTACCCGCAAGCGGCGATGCGTTGCTTGACAACGACTGTCGATTGCTTATGCTGTTGATTACGTCCAGACCAATTAAGCTACTGATAGCGCCGGGGGCCAGCAATCGTGGCAATCCCGAGGGCCGGAAACCAGGGTTCCGGCCGTGCAGACATGATGTCCGACTGCAGTTATTTATATCATTATGATCGACCATATAATCATCTCCTCGTTCTTGCAGCGCATGGCTCGCCGTGCTTGCACATCTTCCGAGGAAGCGACGCGAAATAGTTAAAAGATTGGCAACACCTTTGGATCTTTCCATGTTGAATCTATATCCATATTATATAAACACTGACTCTTTGTAGGAGCTTGGGGACCGAAACACAAAGCGGCGAAAAGGTGAAAGTTTTGCCGTACATTAACCACTTTCGTTGAACCTCAACTTGCCAGCTTACACCCAGCATACCAATTCATAAGCCATTTTGTACATGCAGACGGCGGCTATTATGGACATTGATGTCGACTGGGCTGGGCGTGTTCCCGAACCGGTGCTCCTGAACATCGCGACGTGCCACTTCTCCCTTTCGGACATCAAATCCGCTTCCGAAGTTTGCAAAAGATGAAGCTTTGTGCTGCGTCTTTGCTGCCGGAATGTTGTCCTGCGGCCATCCTGTCCTGCAGCCCGCCTCCCTCGGCCACGGAGCGCTACCCGCCACACCTCTTCTGCCGCCGCAGCACCATCTGCCTGCGTCCCATATCACAAGCAAGTGCAAGCTCCATTGATGCCAATGACCACGACACCTTTGCCTCCGTACTAGCTTACTATACGCTAGAGCTATGCCACGTTCACTACACCGTCGAAACCTTTCACGCGCTCCGCACAAGACGGGATGGCATGCAGCGGCCCCTGCAAGCCACGCGTCGCGCCCGCCAGGCCGCGATTAACGGGCACCTTCATCTTAGTAATAACAATTACGTCATGGTTAAGCACTCCACGGATAGCCTTAATCTTGTCGAACTTGCCTGCCGAGGAGCCATGAACGTTAAAAACAGGAAACGGAAGCCCGGCATGCTCCATAATTAGGCCTCAGCTCTGCGGCCATTTTGCGAATGTCTGCCTTCGCCCCGACACCACTGTCTGGCTCGGTGAGCGCCGTAAGGTAAAGGTGTGGGGTAGCGGTAGAAGTCAAAGGCAGTAGCATTTCCCGCAAGTGTACTGGGCTGGATTAGATTCAATATGGTTAGGGAAACGGAAAGCAGGTTCAAGGAAACATCAAACGAAAAGGAAGAGGAGTATGGTCCTACCCTTTGGTGCACGTACGAACCGAATGTACAAAATGTTCATCTTTACATCTGGACAAAATGAAGCTGTTTGCCCCCGATGTGCGAATGCGGTGTTTTGCAACCCAAGTCCGAGCAATTCTGTTGTATGGCTGCCAGGCGTGGGGCCCTTTTGCGCTGGCAGAGGTCGTGGACAGGGCGGGAAGGCGGCGGGATAAAGCCAACCTTGCGGAGGGCATGTTCGAAGCCTGTTTGAAGGATAGTGCAGTCCAGCTGCAGATTTTATTCATGAGGCAGGTAGTGGGGACGGCACGGCCATCCCACAGGCTGTTGTACGCGGAGCTGGCTGAACTCCCCTTACAATATTACATGGTGAAGCAGATTCTCCGTTTCTGGAACCGCCTTCAAAAGCAAGTGGGATCCATTGCTCATGCAGTTTTACGGCAGGAGATAACCGATGCCCTGACCAACCCGGAATGGGAGGGTTGGGGAATCTCAATGTTACGACTGTTTTCCTTCTTGGAGTGCAACATTTGGAGCGGAATACCGCAAGAAGTCGTGGGGGTAAAGGAGCGTGTTGACTGGTTGTTGAGCAGACCTCTACCAGAAGGAGCAATAATAACGGCACTAAGAGAGCGTTTGATGAGCGGCTGGGACCATACGCGTCTGACTGTCTTGCCAGAGGAGTACCCATCAGATGGGAAGCAACCGGGAGTGCAAATGGCGAAGTATAAGCACTGGATGGGGCTGCCCTTTTCGGGAGCCGCAGCCGTCATGTGGCCAGCACATGCTAAGGTTTTCATTCCTCGTTTAGCACATCGTAAGCTAATGCAGTTTCGTTTATGTTGCTGGGCTTTGGAGGCGAACAGAGCACGAAGGGGCAAGTACCATGTCCCCAGGGGGCAGCGGTTTTGCCACTGTTGTAGTCCTAATAGCCGAATTGAGGATGAAAAACACATGTTATTGGAATGCCCAGCCTATAATGATATTCGTGCTGAAGAGGGATTCGATCATCAACAGAGTATGTTGGAGGCCATGCAATGGGAACCCGCACGTCTGGCGAGGATGTTGGAACGTATATGGGCTCACCGAAACTCAATTACCCCCTTTGGACGCTAGTCTGGGCTGATGTGCGGTGTTTTTCCTTTTCTCCGTGGCTTTTAGGCGTTGTAGTATTGCCCTTGGGCCTTCGGCTCGTATGGGTAGTCTTACAGGTATGGGGTCACGCACCCCCAACCATGTAACACACACACACACACATCCCATATCGACATGTTATTGTGTCACCCATGACCATTAGCCTGGCAGCGACGGCACCCTCATCCTTCTCATCCATGCCAACTACTGCAAATTCAGCGGCTTTCTAGTGTTCAGCACCCACTAAAAGGTGCACTTGGCCATCATACCGACTTCTCAAACGCAGAGTGCATCACCGATTCACTAAGCCACATGATGACACAGCTCCCGAATAGCTGCTTCAAGAAATACCCCAAAATCATTGATACTTATGGTGAGCGGGTGTACGACAACCATTATTATTACATGTTGGTTCCCCGCGCACCCAACTGAAAAACTACCATGCTGCCCTCCATCGCTCCCCCGGGTGGGTGCTATATGCCCTCATACAGCTGCCGTACATCCTGACCATTCCGGCGGACGCCCAGCAGATGGCCATGGAAACGACGGTCCAAAGTTACAAACATCCTTATGTATATGATAAATAAGACCCTAATTAACAATGCCCCAGCTTGCACTCCTTGGGGCATTAGTGAAAGGGATACGACCGTCACGTTCAACACGTCGTTCCATCCCTTTGTCGGCTCTGAATGGCACAATGAAACATCAAACGAAAAGAAAGAGGAGTATCACCCTACCCTTTGGTGCACTTATGAACTGAATGTACAAAATGTCCTTCTTACATCCCATATCGACATGTTATTGTTTAAGATATGGCAGAATAGCTTCAACAGTGACCACTACTCTGGCAGTGACCCCAGTTCAACAGAACTTGTAAATTGGAGGGACGTAGGTTGGATAGTAGCCAGGATAACGGTCAGGGACAGGCTCCGGGTGTGTCTGTATCCATGAGCGGATGAGCTCAAACGCTGTGGATAAACGCTCCACCGGAGGCAGGAAGGGAATGATCGAGTCCAGCTGCTCCTTCAGGCCCGGAACGGGGCGCAGTTGGTGCAGTTCTCGCATCCACACCTGTTCCTCCTCCGGAATCTGCTCCAGCTCTAACAACAAAAGCGCGCGTTTCTCATTTGCCTGGAGGTGCTGCACCTGCAGGTAGTAGGCCTGCATGATGCAGGGGGAAATGGAATATGAGCTGCCCCTAACCATGTACTCCGTACATGCCCTTAGCAATACACTCCTCCATACAAGTCAGAGCACCAGGGCGACACTGCTGGCCTATCCAGCCAAAGTGCACGAAAAGCATGCAGCGTCCTGGGCAAGCTTGGAACCTTATAGGAAGTATAAAGCATTTTTGGGTTATGTAGTGACTGGGCAGAATCCCCCACCTGTGTTGGGCCCAGCCCAGCCCACGTGATGAGCCGCTTTCCACGAATGGTGTACACATCATGTGTGGTGCCATCCGTCACATCCAGCATAACTGGACATGGCCCATAGGCGTTAGCAGCCAGCAGTTTCATGACTGCCTGGGCCTTAGCCGATGGGTTCTGCAGATTGTCATCCAAACCAGATGTGCATGTTAGGTGGGTAAAGCGACTCCACACTTCTGGCTTGAACACATACGTACCATGTCCTCACCCAACATATTCAGCAGCTGTGATACATCACTAACTAATCAGAATACATGTAAATACCTGTGGTGGCCTCTTGTGCTCGTATATGATACGGCTCTGTTCCAGGGAACTGAAGCCCATCAGGCCATATGGTGCTATACAGCCGTCGAAAATGCCACGATAGGTTTGGCCAACACAGCAGATTGACAGGGAATAAGACGTGCAATTGTGCACAAACATTTGGAAGCCGCCTTTCACATTAAATTTAACCCCCAGGCGCTCCAGCTGCTCCTGGTGGTGCTGCATTAGCCGCGGTGTAGCTTCATCCTCAGACCCATGTGGTGTAAAGTCGAATTCATCGCAGTCGGCCATGCCCGCGGGAACCTGCAGTTCCTCATTTGCCACAATCCTGCCATTGCACTGCCTGATGCCGATGGTGTGCAAAACCAGCTCAGCCTCCCTCAAGGACACTGATGAGAAGGACTTGGGTTTGTCAACGCAAGTCGCATCCGCATCTGTGTCGAGGGAAGGAACCAGTAAACCCCTAATTGGCTTGGCTGGGTAACCCCAAGAGTTTGGCGTCCGTGAGCTCTTTCTGTGTTCACAAGGCCACATGCCAAGCGACAACCGACAACATGTGAATGTGACTGGATGAGTCGCCAAGCGGTGTAAACCCGACGAGGCGCATGGCCAACCCTTCCGTTTATGCCCGACCCGGATACAAGATAACTACCGTAACACTTATGCTATGTCACACGGCCAGCACAGTAAGATGTTAGGAAGGCAGGTGGTGGACTATGGAAGCAGCTACAAGTTGCGTGGTGCAACGTCTGCGCCAAGGCCGCAGTCATATGAGCTGATACAACTCACCTTTGCGAAGCAAGATTAGCTTTTCCTCGCGTAGTTGTTCCTTCTCCTTACGCAGCTGCTCCTCCTTCTTACGCAGCTGTTCCTTCTCCTTTCGCAGGAAATCTAATGAACCCTTATCTGTACAAGTCGCTATCGCTGCACCAACGGCCTGTATTTCATCCGCAACTTTGACGATTTCCTCTTCAACAGCCGCTATGGGGTCCATGTCGCATGCCAAACTTGCCACACGCTATGCCATGCGCGATAACGGATTTCGTGGCGCGGCACTGCTGAAGACTGCGATGGAAAAGTTTTCAATTCGTTTCTGTGAGCACGGCGCCTACTTGGAGCCTCCTGGAGCGCCTCCTGGAGCGGTCCAACCTACGTGTTAATCGGCAATTCAACATCTCGATACCAATTGAAAGGGAACCAGGCCTCTTCTAACAACTGGGAAGCTTAAGCTGACTTTACTGACCGATGTACTTACATATGCTCAGAGGATCGGAACTTCAATCTCAACTTAGACTTACAATGCTTACAATTTGGTCCGGTTAAATAGTCATGTTAGCGCGCCATAACCTCACACGTAGTACACACAAGTTCCAGCTCCACTAGCTCCGAAGTTACGACATGGTCTCAGAAGCGCGCGCTAACGAACTTCAAAACATTACAACTGTCAATGCCCCCGCCTTTCTTACGTTCGCTAGTCATTTTCATCGTCGTACAAGCACCCGTAGGGAGAAACTCGCTAGTCATTTTCATCCGTGTCGTACAGGCACCCCTAGGGAGAGTCTCGCTAGTCATTTTCGAACTGCAAATCCGTAATCTCTGTCGTAAAAGGCACTTGTTGGAGATTCTCCCTAGTCATTTTCGCGCGCTTCGGTATTAGTCGTACGAAGACGCCGAATGTTTTACTATGCCTTCTACCGGCTTTGCAAGTGAACAAAGTCTCTATCAGAATACTGAATTGCCGAAATTGACGCTTACGTGCTGTCCGATCAGCAGTTCATCTTTATTAGCCATGTCTCATTTCACGACTTCGTTTGCAGCAGTTTACGAGCGCTCATCATCCTTGCTGCCGGTGAGATCGGGTTCTACTGCGCATACGTTCTCATCTGTGCTCCTCGTTCACCATGCTTACCTGCATGCGATACCCTCTATAGTTGATGGCATTCATTAATGTAAAATAATTTATGTATGCTCTTGAAATTTTTGACAAACAGCTCAAGGAGCTCTGTCAGCGAGTACGCAACGTCATTAGCCGGTGCAACATACTCGGTTGCTCGATCATGAACGGAGAAAACATCCAACATCATTTGCAGCGCTGGGCGCTGCTATCCTTCTTATTGGGTTGCTACTACTGCTCATGATAATACCTGGTGAGTAATAAAATGACTGGGGTGTTCAAATTATATCATACGTAGCTTTCGTAACGTACAAACGCATTGTTCCAATAACTGATCGCGAACCGCGAACTAATTTACAGCAGTCTCTGGTAGTAAGAACCATTGTATATGTTCTCTTACATACCGTGCCCTTCGATTGGTCGCTTGTCCGTGCATCACAGCTGCCTAATAACCGAAATAAACGCCTCTTACTTATGGCATCGTCTCAACAGGTACATCTGCCACCAATGAAAACGAGCAGCGGAAACGCAGGCGTGTGGACGACTTTACGGTCAACATGTACCCTGAAATGCTGGCTATAGACACTACCCCCACACAGCAACAAATTTCTGCGGCCGCTACAATTGCCCAGCCACAGCAACAAATGGTTCACCCGTTCACGACAACCACCACGCCACTACAGAACCAGCAGTCACAGGGTATCGCTGGCGCAGCTGCTTTACCATTTCATGAAACACAGCAGCATGATATGATTTGACACCTCATGCCCTGCCAGCTCAAACTGGATGGCTCATGCAGCCAGCACCTGTCGGCGCTTTGCACCAACGATTCCTACCCTTACCGAACGCCAACAACCAACAGCAGTCGACACCAGCAAATGCGCAGCCGACGCTTCCACAATCTCCTTCCGGAGCGATTCCAACACCACCACCACCACAAGCTGCGCTGGATTACGTTGCTGAGCTGTTAAGCTCTGGCATAAACCCGGTAAGCCTGTGACTGATTAATCACTTACATTTAGAAGTATCATGGACTACTTAACTGAACAATACCAAATAAATGCAAAATTAACAATGTTTGTCATAGCTTTTAAATAAGCTATCATGCAATTACCGCACAAATGCGTAATGTAATACGAAATAGCACTGCAATGCATGCTACACAAGCATATTCATATATTGCACAATCCCACCAATTCAACATTTACCCTTGTTCTGCTTTTTAAAATGCTGTGCAGCTCGCGTTCTTCAGCACTGCCCTAGCAACATTGCAGCCGCAACTGCTACAAACGCTGGCGACGCCAAATACTCTTTCTGGAATGGCAAGTCCAGCACAGCTCCCGTCCACAACTGCTGCTGCATGGATTGACGCACTCAATGTGATCAGGGTAGGGCCACCAACCGAGCCCATCCTGGCACTTTTGCAGACTCGTGTGTCTTCCCAAAATTTCGTTGCAACCAAAAAATCATGGCACATAGCTGGAACAAACGAAGAAATCAACAAGTATATCCAAGATATGGCACACACCCACTTTCAACAACAACTGCAGCATATTACAGCTGCCGACAAGCTTCACAAAGGAAATAGGTATGCGCCCGATGACGTAGCTTATCTGTACAAAGCAATGCAAGACCAAGGCGTGCTCCTAGATCACCTTTACCTCGCTCCCGGGATGACGGTCATGGTTACCAAGAACCTGTCGGCCTCAAAAATCGAAAACGGTGCTTTAGCTATCGTGCAAGAAATCACCGAATCCATGCTGTCACTCCAGCTTTTGGACTCACAAACCATTCGCCTGCCAAGGATATGCGAGGTCAATTACAAGAATGGGGCTGAGCTTGAACGCAAAATGTTCCCGGTCGTGCCTGCTTTTGCAAGAACTGTACACAAGGTGCAGGGCGATACCATAACGGATTCCGTCATTATTGACTTAACAAACATGAACTGACTAGGGCAAGCATATGTAGCACTGTTGCGAGTTGTGGATATTGAGCAGCTGCATATCCTCCCCATCGACATCCAATTGACACCAAACATGTACAAGGCACATGTACCCCCTTAAGCACCATGATTCATTTTACTGTTAGGCTGCTTACGTAGTTCCTGCTACTGTCTTACTGCCTGTCACAGTCTTTGCATTACTATGACCTTAGACACCTATCCCACGTCCCACCTGCAATGTCATCAACCGTCACAACTTTAACAGCAGCTGCGAGTCATCAGTCCCAGGCTCAAGCCATGGGTTTATCCGTCCAGCAGTACGAAGGCCTTGGTTTTCACACTCCGCCCACAACCATAACAACACGCGCCACACGACGCCCTGACGGCGAACGAACCCCAAAACAAGAAGCATTCCTTAATGATATGTCAATCATGCCATGTGACTGGCCTACCACAATCGGAGAATGCTCAAGACTCCTAAGCAGCAGGACAGCAGACTATGAAGACTTCAAGAAAAATACAATGAAAAACCTGCATCAGGCAGGCAACGTGCAGCTCTCCACTCACGAGGATTATCCATGGACGAAATTGACAAGCTTACTAAAAGCCAGGCCAGCAAGCTCATGGACACCCATGCGTCAGGAGAACAGGCCACAGCAGCACAGCTTGCTCGGTTGCAAAGGCTCAACGTACACCTACCGCAGCAACTTCTATCCAGGAGGGATGCGTCGGCACTCATTACACAGAACTCCGTCAAAGCACAGGCTGCGACGCTATCACAGAAGGACCTACTCTAGAAACTCACAAATCAAGCAGGTCAACAAATCACAGACGAGCATCTGGACATCATGACGCTGGCGCAAGCCTCTACACTCATCGCCGCGCTCATATCGAAGCGCAACAACAGAGGCAACAAGGCAAATGGTAAAATCAACCACTACGACGACAACCTACATGACAAGGGTGGCGGTCCATCCCAAGATGGTGCTGGTGGTGCTTCCGCATCGGCAAACGTATGACGGCGTCAGGCTGCTACGCCGCTGCAATGCTAATCGCAAGTTACACTGAATTAAGTGCCTATGAACTACGCGTGAATTTAATGATTATTTGCTCGGACGAAGGTGGGCTAGTTGCGGTAGGTTGCGGTTGTGGAACTGTTTAGCTATAGGTCAAAGCTTCACACTGGTCCCTGTTCTAATGGCCGTTATGTCTTGCATAGATGAAATGGATCAGTTTTTCTTGTTGTTCTTCGCATGGTCTGTTCGCCAGCCAGCCTGCACGTGTTATGTCGCCACACAAGGGCTTCGTCTTCAGTCCCACGCCCTCTGGTCTATTTGCTGTAGCTCAACGTTGATGTTAGTCTGCTTCCGTTTAGGTCCGCGTTCATGACTTGTCCTTGCTGGTCTTCTTATAGGGGGAGGTCCATTTCCTTGACGGTCTCCTTTGACCTGTGAATCTCGCATTACCTGTAACAGGAAATGACATGTGACTTTCGACAACAACTCAAGCGTCTGCTGCAGCACACTTGAACGAATATGCTGGTGCGACCATCCAAACAAACTGTGCCGTAAGTGACAATACCACCAAGCATACGCACCCGGGCAAAATCTCAACATCCCGCAAAATATACCAAAACATAACTTCTACGCCGCCAGGACGCTGTGCGTCCAAATTGGACAGACAGCACACACTTAATAGCCAGCCGAAATGTACGTAACAAGTACTTTACCAGCGAATATTGAAACGTGGCATTAACATCACAGACCGGAAGCACGTCCAACGAATCGTTGAATAGCATGTGCAAAAGTCCTTCTATGTCCGTGCGACGTAAAGCAAACTATTAAAAAATAATACGGAAGTAGCAGGCGGGGGCCCATAACCATTTACCCTGCCTTTACATCTACTTTACATAAGCTAGATGCAAGGTTGCAGTACGTTGCAGTACGTTGCAGTACGTAAGATGCAGGTTGCAGTACGTTGAAGATTAATCAATCTGTTACTGTTGGGTATTGGCATTTTTCTTTTTTGAGTTCTTGATTCCAGTTTGGCGGTTCATGAGCCATTTGGCTCGTCTGGACCGTACAAGCTTGAAGCTTGTAAACGTAAACGTAAACGTAAACATAAGCTAGCAACAACGATTATGATAACAGACGAGAAGAAGCTGTGCTGGCCATACGTGCATTTGTTACGACACCGGTAATTTGTTGCTTCAAAGGCAAATGCCATTTTCTGTAACATATAATGGAAGAGAGAAAAGGACTGAGAGGCCCGAAGAAAACGGGCCTTTCGAACGACACCGCAACTAACTAACGCGGGCTGCGCCGTGAACGGGCGGGCAGGCGCACGCTGAACAACAAAAACAAGATAAGCTTACCAGCTTAATGCGTGCGAAAAATGACGGCCCTGAGGTCACGGGCCGCGGCGAAAGCCAGTGTTACGCACTGGGCCTTACGCGCAACGAACACAGCATGTTGCTTCAGAGATAAATCTCTAAGGAGAAGATACCCCCTCTAGCAGTTGAAGTATTCAACCACCAAACGGCGCAACGCGCCGACCCGCAAGCGGGGCAAAGAACGCGAGAGCTGCCAGACAGGCGCACACACCCAAACGAAATAGAGCTCCCGGAGCCAAAAGCCTCAACGACCCCCAAGCGGCAACCCAGCAGCAAGGGTTGCGGACGCGCCACCTCTACGCAGGCTAAAGAGCGAACAAACCGAACGGAAAGCGCCAAACACATTCCACAAGAACTAGGTCAAACCAGCGGTCCCCAACCGCGCATAGACTGACCCACCGGCCACAGACGCGACAGATCACGCAACAGACGCTGATGGACGCCCACTGAAGGAAGGGACGGCAGACGATCGAAAATGCCAAAACATGTGCCCGCTCAGGGGTGACCAAACGGCCAACTAGGGGCCTGAACTGAAACACCGGCTGTGAAACAACGACCGCTCCACGCGCCCAGGTCACCGACAGCAGAGAAATCGGACAAGAGACCCGACACGACAAACAAGAAAGTAAAGGCCACTTCCGAGCCAACGGGCACAACGGCCAACAGCTCAAAAGTAGCCACACATCACCCGCATTAAAGGCCAACCCAAATGGAAGCCGACAGAGCTAGGGGGCATTGCAAATGCACCCAACTTCCACGAAAACGCCGCCAGCAGGGGCTGTCTCCAGCACAGGGCTCTTGATTAACCCAGCAAGTCATTACACGGACTTCACGGCACTGAAATAAAGCTGAGCAGCACGGGCTTGGATAGAGCCCTTGGCAGCCAACAGTGTGGATATGGACAGCTTATTCAGACAGCCGGATGCACGTGACATACGTTTTCACACATGTTGAAGTAGGGAAAATGTATCGCGCCCCGGCACTGTCGACGACACAAAGTTTGTAGAGCTGCGGTGCACTTTCGGGTTGTGCAGTGAGCGGCGGGGATGTAGCAGGTCTTAATGCACCAAAACAAGCGGGCAACTGTGGTGAATGCAAGTTGAGACCAGTCTTTCCTTAAAGACATGCAACGCACGCTGCATGAGGGCGCTGCGAAACACACCTGATGTAACGCAGCAAAGGCGTAACCCGAAATGCGTAGATGGGCCTTGCGTCGTTACATTGCCCCCCGCTTAGTGTAACGAGCATGAGCTGTTACATTACTCTCATTCGCCTATTCGTTATCGTTCGTCGGTGAAGTTTGGCCTTCGCCATAGGGCCTTCATCTAATCTGGTTCGCTTTGCCGTACTTCCGTCGGTGGCCGGTCGATAAGACGGCTCACCACCCATCACTCGGGGTCTTTCGGTCCCACCACACAAGTGGAATGCTTCTTAAATAGGCTTGATCATTACATTGGTATCGAGACTTCTCGATCCTAGTCTACTTCGCTTCCGCCGTCGTATCTCATGTCTGCTGCTGACCCTGTCGCGGCCATTGCCGACCGCGACAATGCTGTTGTTCAAGTCATTAATCGCGCTTCTTCTTTGTCGCTTACGGAGAAGGCGCCTACGTACCCGCGTTTCGACAAGTTGCTGGAGATGTCTCCGGATTCTCTTGAAAACCAGCAACTGACCCTGGCGCAGGGTTGGACTTTACAGAAAATAGCAATCCAAGATGAACTCCAGCGATGCGGGCTGCCAATCCAATCAGAGGACGTCGCGGTTGCTTTCATCGCGGCGCTGGAACCCCGTTGTCTTCGCTTGGCTTTACACTCGGCTGTAGTTATGCAGGGTGGATTCTTTCCGAGTTTCGAGTGGCTTGAGGATTGGTTCCTCAAGAACTGCGGCGAGAATCCTGGGGGGGCTAAGTTTTGTGAACAGTTGGGCACATCTGTTGGCGTTAGCACGTCCTGTGTGCAAGACTGCCCCGTTCCCAGTTGCGAGCCTCCGCTTCCGGCTCGTTCGTCTCGTTCGCCTGTCGCTGCTTCGCTATCGCCTACCTCGTTGGGTACGGCTTCGTTTGGTAATGCAAGTTTACTTCGTCTAAACAGACTTCGCCGTTGGTGCAACTCGCGCGTCAGGACGCTGTTGTCTTTGCTGCTCTTATTGCAGAGCCTCGTCGATCTTGTAATACTAAGACTAATTCGAGCGTTCCGATTGCCTCTGCACTTATTCCGTCGACTCGTATACTTCGCACTTCCGAATTCGAGCAGCTTCAGCGTTTGACTGGTCGGCATTTTACTTGGGATTCGTTTGCCCCTTCGCGTCGATCAGCTATGTGCCCCAAATTCAGTTCGACTCCGCACAGCTTTCTGTCTTCCAGCTGTGCCGGACATCACGTTTTCGTTCATCCGCCTCCCGCTCATGCTAGGGAGTATCTGTCGCACTACTTGAACTGCAAAAGTCTCGCACCGCAGTCAACATCAGGTGGTTTTCTGTTGCCTAAGTGGGTCGCTGATAAGTGTCGTTCTTCGTTGTCCGGCATGACTCAGCTTCGCACGTACCACGCTGGTTATCACCTGTATGATGTTGTGGCTGCGGTAGGCAGGCGTCGTTCTGCAGGTTTAACCAGTCCTGTCGAGTTCTGGTACGACCCTCCGGTATCTGCTTCTGATGCTGACGTCGCCCCCTTACCTTTCTCCGTTTCGGAAGGTTTGACTATGCAGTTTCGAGGTAAAGTGTGTCAGTCCGATGCTTCCATCCTCATCGATAGCGGAAGCATGCCTTCAGCCCTTTTAAGTGCAGGTTTTGCTCGACGCATCGGTTTGGCGGTTCAACCGTCGGACAACACACATCCCGCCCTCACCGTCACTTTGGGCGATGGACGGACTACGACTTCGGTAGGGTTTGCTGAGGTACCTATTCGTTTGCAGGGTTACAAGGCTCGGTTGCAGTGTGCTGTGCTTGATCTCGCTCCTGGTTATGACTTGGTGCTGGGTGACCCCTGGGTTACGTCTGTCGGTGCTGTGCTTACCCCGTATGCCTGCACCGCGCGTTTAACTCGCCATCCTGGTCAACCTGTACTGAAGTCTAGCCCTTTTCCTAACCTACCCCCGTTGGAAGAGCCCTGTCATGTCGGCTTTATGCAGGCCATTCGTGAAGGTTATGAGTTCCTTCTCTGCATGGTCTCTACTGTCGACTCGACCTCTTCCGCGTCTCCGCCCTCTGCTTCGCCTGAGCTGTCGTCTTTTGCTCAAAAGGTTTGCACTGTGGTTCCGGGCGACTCTCCTGCTGAGTTACGAATGCGTGCTTTGCTGTTAGATAAGGAGGGCCTGTTTCCGGACCAGTTGCCGGCTGATCTGCCGCCCGATCGTGGTTTGCCTTCCGTCATCCCGCTAGAGCCTGGTTCTCGTCCGCCTGCTCAGCGTATGTTCCGCTATTCGCAAGCTGAACGTGACGAAATGCAACGCCAGATTACGCAGCTGTTGTCGCAGGGCTTCATCGAGCCATCTTCGTCGCCCTTCGGTGCGCCTATTCTGTTCGCACGCAAAAAGGATGGTACGCTTCGTATGTGCGTTGATTATCGTCAGCTCAACCGCATCACCATCAAGAATCGATATCCGTTGCCGTCTCCTCGATAGGTTGCGTGGTGCATCTGTCTTTTCGTCGTTAGACCTTACGCAGGGTTATCACCAGTTGCTTATTCGCGAGGATGAGCGTGAGCGTACTGCTTTCCGCACCCCTTTTGGTCATTTCCAGTACAAGGTGATGCCTTTCGGTCTAACTAATGCTCCGTCTGTCTTCCAGTCTGCAATGAATTCGATTTTGCAGGACCTTCCGTTCGTTGTGGTCTACCTCGACGATATTCTCATCTTCTCGCGTACCGCTGATGAGCATGTCGACCACGTTCGTACGGTTCTGGAGCGTCTGCAGCAACATCGGTATTACTGCAAGCTCTCGAAGTGTGAGTTCTTTAAGCGTTCTGTCACTTTCTTGGGACACGTAGTTTCGCCTGAGGGTGTTCGTCCTGATCCGCGCAAAACCGCTGTCGTACAAGAGTGGCCGAAGCCTCGCAACATTTCGGAGTTACGTTCGTTTCTTGGTCTTGCCAACGAGGAGGGTCCTTGTGAAGCAGCTGCCCGCGTTTCCAAAGGCTGTATGTTGGAGGATTGTGAGGTGCGCAAGGACATGTGCCAGGAACGGATTTGGGCCAGGCTGGAGAGGCAGGCGCAGCAGCAGAAGGGAACGTGATGGTTGCATACGAGTCTTACATGGCGTTTGGCGCACGGCGCAATGTACTTGCCGTCATTCGTTGCGGGCGCGAGATTGCTAGAAGCGCAGGAAGTACAACCCGAAGAACAAGAACAGCAGCACAGGAACAGCGCGCGCACAGGACACTTCCGTCGTGTCTGTGCCGAGAAGGAGGAACAAGGGAGAAGTCCTAGAGTAAAAAGATTTTCTTGCGCGTGGAAGGCCATGCCAGAACAGTGGAAAGGATGGGTGCTTTGCACGCTGCCAACTTGCCTCCGAGCACTCGAAGAGCGGACATACGGAGAAGCGCAAGGAGCCCCCCCCTATCCTCAAACCTCACGCAATTGACCATCCCAAGCGCTGCCGTCCGTAAGGGCAGCAGCTTCCGTTCACACACGAGTTAAGGTCGGAAAAGCATGTACCGGGAATGAAGGCGTAAGGGTGATCGTGCCCTAATGAAACAGCACTGCTCAAGGTCGGGAAGCCTAACGCTGAATTCGCGCGACCCAATCCGTCAAGCGTGAGGCGTCCAGGTGCTGTGTGGGCTAGGCGAGCGTGTCTGGGGCGTCATCATCATTGTCTTGGGCTGTGACGGCGGTGGGCGTGTGGGCGCTGCCCGCGCGTTGCCGCCTCATCGCGTAGAAGACCGGGCTGGCGGAAGGCGGCCCGCACAGCACATTGTAGCCGCCCGGCCCCCGAGCCTTGAACTGCGCGATGTAGAAGGCCTCCATCCGTTGGGCCAGTGCAGGATTGGCGGTGGACATGAGGCGCGTGAGCGAGAAGTGGTCATGGAAGGGTTGGTAGCGGCTGGCGTCCTCCTCCATCCGGCTGGGTGGGTTGCGGGCATGAGCCTGGAAGCGGCGTTGAGGGTCCCGGGACTGGCCGACGTACACTCTGCCGGTGGGAGCGCACGTGATGGTATACAGTCACGTGCGGGGGGAGGCACTGGAATCTGGCTCGGCGGGGCTGCTTGCGGCTCGCTTGGCTGGCGTGGTTGTGGTCAGGAGGGCGCCCAACGCTCGCGCCTGCTGCGCGGCCGTCAGCACCGAGCGCGCGAAGTCCTGGTCCGTCTTGAGGACGGTGCCCGCGTCCATGCCGTAGTCATAAATAAGCTCTATTGCGGTATCAGCTCGCAGGCTGCCGGCAGCCGCGATCCATAGCTGCATGACCTCCGCATGCGTCGCGGTCGCACGGTCCGGCATGTCGCCTTCGTGTATTGCTGCCGTGATGTTGTACAAGTACGCTGCAGGGGCAGGGAGGGATGGAGGGTGGATGTGAGGTTGGCGGGATGTGGGGAGGGAAGTGGAGGCATGGAGGGGCGAGGCGTGACAGGAAGGGATGCCGTGGCCACATGGCCGGACAGATGGAGAGCGGGCACGGGGCACGGCAGCGGGTGCAAGCGAGGAATGGGCGGCAAGGCAGCACGACTCACTGCTGGCGGGCTTGACGTGGTGCTGCTCCAGGAACTCGTCCCTGTACTTTCGGGCCTCGGCCAGGAGCACGTTGAACTCTGCATTTGTGTGGTTAGCGCGCAGGACGTCCTCGCCGTGACAACCCATGCTTGCCAAGAGCAGCTGCTGCCTGACGGAACGAGGGGCAGCAGCAGGGCGTGTCAGGATGCTGGATGCACGGGACAGGCGGAGTGGAGCAGGAGTGGCGCGCAGCAGGAGTGGCAAGCGTGCTGTGTGGCAGGGTGCGGCGCGGCAAGGCGGCAAGTAGCAACGGAAGATGAGGCGCATACTTGAAAGACAGCGGCCGTCTCAGCACCCCGGATGGCGTGGAGCGAGCGCGGCCTCCGCCCGTTGGCGACGCCGCTGCTAGTTGCGCCCACAGGTCGGCGATGTGGAGGGGCCTTGCATAAAGGCACAGGTTGCCAGCACTGCAGCCTGGCGACAGGCTGCAGTGGTGCTTCTCGGAATCAGCACACCATGTGCACGCACCTTCATGGCGTACTTGAGCACGTAGAACGACCACGTCGCTGAGTTAATCCTCTGTATATTCATGTGGGCGCCCCACAGCAGTGCCAGCGTGGGGTGGTACGGGACCACATTCCGATGCGCCCACGACGGCCGGTAGTACTGGTAACGCAAGGTCGCGGGGTCGATGGCAGGAGTGGACTCTCGGTATGGTGCCCATGGGAACTTGTACTTGCATACACCAGATGCACAGCAGCCAGCATGGCCGCTAGACGAGCAGGTGTGCATCTGCTTGCGCAAAACATGATGAAACAGGTTGCGCTGGCATGGATCATCAGGCTGCTGCCAGTACTCTGCTGTGTAGGGGCACAATGGATGGCTATCATCCCCACGGTACACAGCGGGTACACAGGCGACAATCTCCGATGCTGCCTGGTCCACATCCTCTGGGTGCACCCACAGCACAATGTGCGCATGCAGGCTGTGCCGGTTCTGAACCTCATAACGCACTACCCAGTTGGTGACGCGTCCTAGGGCCCCGCCGTCCTGGACTGCCCCCCGGCCTGCCTTCAGCACGTCAGTCATGAAGGACTGCACGCGCTTGTGGGCGATGAATGCGTTCTCAGCTGGGGCGTCTTGCCATGTGAAGCCAGCACAGAAGCTGCAGGCAATGGACAATGGCACAGCACAGCCAGAGCAGTGCATATCTGGGTGATGGGTGACTGACTGCCATGCTGGGCAGGGACAGGACGCGGTCAGCGCCATGCAAGGATGCTTGCCAAGTGATGCACATTAAAGTGCGCGCGACTTACTCCTGCAGCTTTTGCTCCAGCGACTGCACTTCGGGCCAGCGTGTGGCAGACACTTCATCGGTTGTAAGCGTGAGGAAGAACGACGGCATGCCAAAGTGGTCCACCATGCACAACAAATCTTGGAGGTTGCTGCGGTGCCATGCAGGCGTGTTGGGCAACGTTGCCGGCAGCTTGTGCTTGAGAATGTGATGGATGGCATCCTCATCACTCGCGTTAGGGTTCTGAGACTTGTAGTCGAGGAGCACCCTTTCCAGCACAGCCTGTACATGCAGGCGGGCATGATGGTCATGTCCTGAAGTTGTACATGCATGTTCCTGCTTGGCATCGGCGGGATCCGTGTCCAACATCCCAGCATGCATCGTTTGCAGCATCACTAGCATGCTCGCTATGCACTCACCTCTGTATTCTGCTCTTGCAGCCGGGCGCTTTGGCGAAGAACATACATGAGCAGCAAGTACGGCTTGCACAATGTCCACACACTGAAGAGGCACTTGGCACGGTATGCCAAGTACTTGACCAAGGTCATGCCGCCCATAAATGCGCCAACACCAAGGGGAAACAGATAGGGGAACATGGCCATCTCCGCAGACAGGCCAAACTGATAGTCCAGTGGGGTCCCGTCCGCAGCAACAGCCAGGTTGAGCTCGGGCAGAGTGGGCGACCGCGGAACCAATGTTCCCGCGGTGTACATCACGGGTGCATGCTTCATGGCTGCACGCTGGATGGCAGGCACAACCACCGATAGAGCGAGCGAGCTGCC
>NW_003307583.1:0-3663 GCF_000143455.1 Volvox carteri f. nagariensis | reverse complement strand
CGGTGTTTCTGACATGCAGAGGCCAACTGCGCGACAAGCCGCGACAAGATGCTGGCGGCGTTGCCCTGTCCACACACCCGGCACCATGTCCAGCAGGCGGTAAGGCATGGGCGCACCAGCAAGGCCCGCCTGCCGGATGAGGCACACTTCTGTTGGCGCAGAGCTGGAGCCCCAGTAGCAGATCTGCAGCCCAGCCGGGTCAAACACTGTGATCGCAATGTTGAAGGCATGGGCAAGAACCGCCAGCTCCACGTCGCCTGGCAGCAGCCGGTGCTGCTGTAGGGCTTCACCGTATTGCGTCGCCGTGCAAGTGCTGGGGAGGCTGCTGGCATGGGCGTGTAGCACTTGAAAGCGCAGTGACTCCCAAGACTCGGCAATGGCGGCCACCACGGTCGCCAGCAGAATTTCAGGCGCAGGCACATCAGTGGCGCCCGCGGCAATGAGACCATATCGCACGCAGTCCAAACACGTTGCGTGGGCATCGAGCGGCACGACAGCACAGTTGCTTATGTCGCTGCGAGCATATAGGGGCACGCGGAGTTGGCCTGCATAGCAAGCATCAGCAGGGAGCCACGTTATCAACCTTATGCGTGTGGACATGGATGTGGCTGAGAGCAGTGCCTTCAGAACAGGCCTCGCTGGATTTCTGCGATGTGCTGCATAGCATGTCACACTCCGCGGATCACATGCACACATTGGCACACGCTTACCGGTGCTGCTGGATGGCTCTGCATTCCCAACGCGAACGTCGGTTGGTTGTTCATCGATACGCATGGATGACGTGTCGGCTGTACCGGTATCGCCCACGTCACTACACACGCAGCCATCATGTGTATGCGCTACACGGACTTCAGCTGCACCCTGCGGACCTGTAGGATGGGGTATTATGCAGCAAACAGTTACACAACCATTGTAGCTGTACATGGACACGGTGGGCGCTTGAAATGGTCCTCGACATCCCACTATCCACGGTCACCATCTTAGGAAATGGCACCATGTTACAATATGGGTTTCTGAATAGAGGGCGGACTAATGCGGGCAGGTGCTTGATGAGCGGTCCTTCCATATACCACTGCCATAACCACAAGTATGCCGCCCCTTAGTCTGGCCTCACCACGTAAACGCTGACAGACATGACTTACGTTCTGAAACGAGGCGGAGTAATGCGGGCTAGTTTAGACGACAGGTCGTGCGCCAGTACCACGGCCATGGCCCGAGCTATGCCACTCCTTGTTTCTTGCCTTACCTCGTAAACGCAGACCGACACCCGTTGACCAGAAGTGCGCCACGTTTTCATCTGCGGGTGCACATGCTTGCTTTGTGGACTGGTGTAATGCGACCCAACTTCAATTTGTGCTCGGCAAGCGCGCCACTGCGTACCGGATATGTTCGCGATGTTGCAGAGACGCTGCACCTCGGCTTCCGTGCGCAATGCGTAAGATGTTTGACCCCGCCGACCAAAACTGCACGTGCCCAACTGAAGAAAGTTACGGTGGTTGTCCAGCAGCTTCTGAGCCTGCTGCTTGCTGAGGTCCTTCCGGAGCTGCTGCAACACGGCTAACGCAGGAGCGGCCATATGCACAGAAAAAACCTGCTCCAAGTTTCCTGCGGCGTCCATTTCAGTTACACAGCTGTGACCGATTTTCCAGTTCTTATGTTTAATTTTGTGTATGCTATCTTTAATTTGCGACAGTTTGTATTTTGACTTCAGACGAAAAAAGATGCTGTTTGCGTATGTAAGCAGGCGCCACGTCTTTTCGAAAAGTGCCGCTTCGCCAGGCGCTTCATCTTCCGCGGCCATTCCATGCGCGCGTGTTCATACCAAGTTATATGCTTTCAGTTACGTCAAGACAGCCATACATTCCTACGGTCCTGCTTGCCGCGTGCAACTGTGGCCAACATGCTGCCGCACAAGCGCGCTGACACACCACGACTTTTCGCCAAGAAAATTTACATACACTTGTACAGGCGCATTTTTCGAAACGCACGTGCGCATCCGCGAGGCAAAATTCGCTCCTGGCTTTGGGGACGAAGTACGGAGGGTCTATTCGGCAGAGTACGACCGCTCACATTTGTGCGAGGGGCTGCTTAACTACTTTCGAAAGTTTTTGCAGGGCTATTCGCAGATGGTCGCTCCCCTTACGTCCCTTCTGTCGTCCAAAGCTCGCTGGCCTGAGGACTGGGACGAAGGATGTGATCGCGCCTTCGAGCAGGTCAAGAAAGCCTTGTCTTCCGCTCCTCTGCTGGCCCTTCCAGATCCGTCGCTGCCTTATGAGGTTATCGTCGGATTTTGCCATAGGTGCTATTCTGCTTCAGCAAGGTCGTCCGATCGCTTACGAAAGTCGTAAGTTGATTCCTGCCGAACGTAACTACCACACTTCTGATCGTGAGTTGCTGTCTCTCGTTCATGCACTCAAGGTTTGGCGTTGTTACTTGGAAGGTGCGAAGTTCACTGCCGTCACCGACCATAAGCCCAACCTTTCGTACCCGACGCAAGCTCAACTGTCTCGACGTCAGGCGAGGTGGTTGGAATTTCTTGAGTCTTTCACGTTCGACTGGCAATATCGCGCAGGAGTTTGCAATCCCGCAGATCCTCTGTCTCGGTTCCCGGGACACAGTCACGCGTGTCTGATGATGGCAATTTCGACTCGCGCCACTCCGAGTGGGGATGCTTCCGCCTCTTCCGCTGGCGTCATCTCAGAGATATCGACCTCTTTTCCAGACTTAGAGCGGTCGCTTGTCGAAGGTTATTCGTCTGATCCTTGGTTCGCCGATCCGTCTAATACGGCGTCTCTGCAAAAGCATGATCGTTTCTGGTACAAACAACATGCTCTTGTGATCCCTAATGATTCCAAACTTCGTTCGCACATTCTGCATCTCTGTCATGATCATCCGATGGCGGGTCATGGTGGGGTGGCCAAAACGTTGGACCTGGTTCGTCGTCAGTTCTGGTGGCCGAAACTTCGCTCTGCTGTTGCAGAATACGTTCGTACGTGCGACAGTTGTCAGCGCGTTAAGTGCTCTAACGATCTTCCTGCTGGGAAGCTCCTTCCGTTGCCCATTCCTGAAGGGAAATGGCAAATCGTCACTATGGATTTCATTACGGATCTTCCTTCTGATTCGGATGGGTATACGGCAATCTACGCCTTCGTTTGCAAGCTTACCAAAATGACTCACCTTGTTCCGTGTCGCAAAGAAATCACTGCGGTGGAGTCTGCTAAGCTTTTCGTTGATACCGTTGTTCGTCGGTATGGTTCCCCCGCGATCCTTGTTTGTGATCGGGATCCGCGTTTCCGTTCCGCTTTCTTCACGCATCTGTGTGAGGATCTGTCTATCGACCTCCGTTTCAGTTCGGCTTATCATCCGCAAACTGATGGTCAAACTGAACGTGTGAATCGTACCCTCGAGGACATTTTGCGCCACTGCGTTGCCGGTGATTATCGATCCTGGTCTCGTTTCCTTTCCATGGCTGAGTTCGCCATGAATAACTGGGTGCATTCCTCTACCGGTACTTCTCCGTTTCGTCTGATGTACGGTTTCGAACCTCTGACTCCTAGTTCTCTCTTGGCTCGCCAAGTGGGGGGGGAGAAGGCGCGTGCTCTTCGCAACGCCGTTTCCGTACGTTTTGCATCTGACATGCAAGGTGCGCTTGAGCGTGCTAAG
>NW_003307582.1:1266611-1267045 GCF_000143455.1 Volvox carteri f. nagariensis | reverse complement strand
AAGCCCAGCGCCGCCATCGCCTGAGCCGCCCAGCCCAGCGCCGCCATCGCCTGCTCCTCCAAGCCCAGCGCCGCCATCGCCTGAGCCGCCAAGCCCAGCGCCGCCATCGCCTGCTCCGCCAAGCCCAGCGCCGCCATCGCCTGCTCCTCCAAGCCCAGCGCCGCCATCGCCTGAGCCGCCAAGCCCAGCGCCGCCATCGCCTGCTCCACCAAGCCCAGCGCCGCCATCGCCTGCTCCGCCCAGCCCAGCGCCGCCATCGCCTGAGCCGCCCAGCCCAGCGCCGCCATCGCCTGAGCCGCCCAGCCCAGCGCCGCCATCGCCTGAGCCGCCCAGCCCAGCGCCGCCATCGCCTGCTCCGCCCAGCCCAGCGCCGCCATCGCCTGCTCCGCCAAGCCCAGCACCGCCATCGCCTGAGCCGCCAAGCCCAGCGCCGC